>NC_056725.1:596622158-596922158 GCF_019279795.1 Protopterus annectens | reverse complement strand
GATTCTGAGAGCAAGCTTGCACCCACCATGCAAACTCTGTTTTGAGACGGGGAATCAGGGGGATCTTGGTCTCTAGGGACTGTGAGCTCTGGCATCAGACATTCTTCAGGTAACACAAACTTTCTCATGTGTAGTCTGGCAAGGGGAACCATGAGGATGCATGAAGCCATGTATCTCAGGGCTTGAAGAAATTCTCTTGCTGAGACGCAACCTCTCAACTGGAACCTGCGGAAGAAATTTGGAGACTTTCTGGAGGGAAGGAAGCTTTTTGGAGAGAGGAGTTCAGAAGTGCCCCCAGGAAAACCATCTTTTTTGTTGAAGTGTGGGACTTCTGTAGGTTCACTGTGAGCTCAAGTGAGAAGAGGAGGTCCTGGGAGAATTTGAGGTCCTTAAGAAGCTTGGCCTGATCTGTGGCTTGCATGAGGCAGCCATCCAGGTAAGGACAGATCTGTATCTTCCTGGTCCTGCAGACGGCTATTGCTGGTGTTAGGCACTTTGTGAACACTCCTGGTACTGTAGATATACCAAAGGGCAGTGCAGAAAATTGGTAGTGACTGGATCCTGCCCTGAAGCGAAGGTGGGACTCCGGAATAGGGATGTACAGATAAGCATATTTTAGATGTCCTTACATTCACAGCTGCAGTATTCTTAACATTCAGGATTCCCTGCCATGAAAGCCCGTCATCCAGCCAGTATACCAAAAACTTCCTGTTGCATTTAAAGGTATGCCTGAATGTCACTCAAATGCTCCTTGTGTACCGCAGGGCATAAAGATGACATTCAGGCTTACCATAACCACACTTCTTTGCCGACAGTCCAAATGCATCTTTTACCAGTCTGTTTACCTGTGTTCATTTTGCCAGTAGAAAGAATTTTCATTTTTCAGTAATTACCTACGCCTGCGTGCAATGCAGATAAGTGCCCCGTTGCTTTTTTATGCTCCTTAGGGTTAATGTCATCCAGGAAGGGTAAATGCCATTGTGAGAGAGAGATTCCCCATAAAGATTGCCACTGCAAGTGTCTTTTTTGTCTAGGAGCATCTCATAACCATAAGTCTTGTTCTGTATGTCAGGTGATTGTTCCAAAAACCCTTTGCAGTAGACTCTTCCCTTTCCTTGTATCTTGAAAACTAATGTCTTAACCTTCTTGCTAAAGATACAATGGATGGAATCTCCTGCCCAAAGTGTCAGCCATTAGGGAAGAACGTGAAAAATGTAGGACTGGAAACTTCCTCTGTCCAGCCTCTGCCAAGTGTTTCTCCTGAGGTTGTTACACACCTGGAGGCTCACCCAGTTGTGTTGCTGGAGTCCTCTACCACTACTGTGTTGAAGGCCAGTGAGGTTCCAACTGGCAGTATGTTCAATGAGGCTTTGCAGTTGTCCATCTCAGACATTCACAGGGAACCACAGTTAATTTTTTCAGAGGGGCCTATCAGAGTTCCTCAGATTTTAGTTGGGAAATAAGTTCCTACTGTGGTTTTCAACTATCGTCCTGAGTCTTCTCAGTTTTTGGTGGGGACTTTCCAAACTTAAACATGTTTCTTCTGCTCCGAGAGATCCTCAAAGTGAATGACAGGCTTTCACTCAGGGTCTATTTTCTGCTTTAATGTCTTTAAAGCCTCCTCAAGGGGTTTCAGTTCCTGCTCCTCCTTGGTACTCTACTCTCCTTAAAAGGCCTACAGAACAGGATTCGTCTGAGACTGAATTGGATGCTGATGACAAATGCTGACTTATTCTACTCAAATTCCTTCTCTTTTGGACTATGGGTCAGAGGAAGAGGAATCTATTAGTCCCAATGCCCCTTTTGAGGAAATTTCATTTGGGGATATGCACTCTAGGATGATTTTTTTTTTTTTTTTTGTGCTCAGGTCCCCGATATCCATAAGATGAGTTGCTAAAGTTGGAGTATCCTAAACATGTGGCTATTCCTCCTGTTTTGGTTGCTTTGCTGGATGTTTTTCCAATGCCTGTCATGCTCCTGATTCTTTTCCCCATGCTCCCAAGAAGCCTGATAGGTTTTATAGGGTTGCCTGAGGTCTCTTTGGCCTCTGATAGGCCATCTCAATTGCTCCCTTCAGCCAAATTATTGCCTTCTGACAAAGATAGCAGAACTGTGGAACAGCTGGGTAAGGAGGTTTGCACGTCTGCTACTCTAGGGTTTTCGGGCTATTAATTGTCAAACTCATATGTCTAGGTATGTGTTGGCTTTTCTTTCGCAGGCCTGCCAACTTATTTCTGATTTTCCCCGCGTCTGGGGGCAAAACTTCCATTCTTTCTTTACTAGGGATTTCCTCTCAAGTCATTTGTCATTCTATTAAATGTAGTTATGATGTGGCAGACGCCTCTTCTAGGACTGCTGTTTTTGGTTCAGCCATGAGGAGATGTTCTCGGCTTAGGCTCTAGTCTCTACCTGATGATATTAAAGCTCAGTTGCTGGATGCTCCCCTGGATTCTAAACTTTTGTTTGAGGAAGCTGTTGCTGGTTTAAGTCCTTTCAGGTTAAGGGTAAGTTTTTGTTTCTCCTGTGCCTAAATTTCAGCGAAACTATCTCGCTAAGCCTGCATTTGCTTGTAGACATTCCCGCCCTTCTACAGAAGAAAAGAGTAGTAGCAAACAGGCTCCTCCTGCTAAGGCTACTCAGTTTTCTGGGTTTTCAAAGCCTTCCCTTTCCAGACAATCCAGGTGCTGTCGGTCTCCTCCCAGCCACATTCCCCTTTCTCTTCACTTTTCTCTCTTCCTGCCTGGCTTCAGATCACTCAAGATTCTTGGGTTCTGTCGATCACCTGTCAAAGGTACTTCATGGTGTGGAAATCCTACCCTTCTTTTATGGGCATTCCTCAACCTCCTGAGGAGCAGCTTCCCTTTTTCCCCCAAGAGGTTCTTCAAACTCTCTTGACTCAGGGTACAGAGGGTAAAAGAGGTGTCTGCGTTCCAAAGGGGAAAGGGTTCTACTCCAGACTGTTTCTAGTGCCAAGAAAAGAGGGCACACTTGGAGACCTAGTCTAAACCTCTCTCATCTAAACACTTTTTAAAAAAGTGCCTTCCTTTCGAATGTTGTCTTTTCAGATTCTGTTTCCTTTCCTGTTCCCTCAGGCCTATATGGTGTGCCTGGATCTCAAGGATGCTCATCTCCATATTCCAGTCCATCCTCTTTTCAGGAAGTTTTTATGTTTCTCCATTTCTTCCTGGCATTTTCAGTTCTCTGTTTTGCCCGTTAGGTCTTTCTACTGCCCCACGGGTGTTCACCAAATGCCTTGCTCCTGTGACTGCTTTCTGCAGACTTCAAGTGATCCAGATATTTCTTTACTTAGACTATCTGTTGATTCAGGCATCCTCTCCAGAGACTCTCTTGCAAAATCTTCATTTTGCCATTTCCCTTCCTCAGAGTCTGGGGTTCACAATAAATTTCAAAAAAGTCTTCTCTGTCTACTTCTCAGGATCATGTTTTTCTGGGTTGCAGGATTCAAACGGTGCCTATGATTGCATCTCTGCCCCCTCCGAAGGCCTTAACTCATTTCTTTCTTTCACACACTCCTTCCTCTGGCTTCCATTACCGCCAGGGAATTTCTGAGAGCTCTGGGTTTCATGGTATCCACCATTCTGATGCTCCCTCTGGCCAAACTTCACATGTGAAAGTTTCCATGGTTTCTGAAGTCAGTGTGGCTTCAACATGGATATCCTCTAGACCCTCTTCTTCCTGGTCTTAGCCAGGAACTTCACTGGTGGATTTTGGCAGTTCTCTGAATCCAGGGATACCTTTTCATCCCCCCTCTTCTCTCTCAGGCACTGTTCACAGGTGATTCAGAGGTGGGTTGGGGGTGACTTTTGGCTACATAAAGGTACATGGGGTGTGGTCTCCTCGCCAGAGGAGGGAGCACATCAGTGTCAAAGAGGTGAGAGCTCTTCTGCTGGGCCTTCAGGCCTTTCATCCTCTTTTCTCTCCAAGGCCTCTCAATGTCTTCACAGACAATACCACAGTCATGCGGTATAACAACAAACCGGGAGGAAGGAGGTCTTACCTTCTTTGCCTGTTGGCACTTCTAGTATGGGATCTTGCTGTCAAGTATCAAGTGACTCTTCAGGCAGTTTATATCCCTTCCAGTCAGAACATTATGGCAGACTCTTTGAGCAGGTCCTTAACTCAGTTCCACAAATGGACGCTTCACAGGGATGTGTTTCTGGACATTATTCACCAGCGGGGTACTCCTCAAGTGGATCTTTTTGCCTCGCCTCTGAACAGGCAACTTCCTCTGCTTTGTGGGAGATTCCCAGGTCCTCTGGTATAGAAAGTGGACTCCCCTCTCCTTTTCTTGGAAGGGGATGTTTCTTTATGCATTTCCTCTCCTTCCGAAAGTCCTGCTCAAAATTCATCAGGATGCTCCCAAAATCTTGTTAGTGGCTCCCTTTTGGCCAAGACAGCACTGGTTCCCTCTACTTCTGCATCTAGCCAGGGGCAGTCATCACAAGTTACCTCACAGGGTGGATCTAGTCACACAATGCAAGGGATCTCTCATCCATCCCCACCTGTCCATGCTTCAACTGACATTGTGGGTGATTGATTTTGATTCCTTGGAGGTACTGCAGGAGGCAGCAAACCTACTACTAGGAAATCCTACTTATCTAATGGAAGAGGTTTTCTATTTGGTGTCTGTCTCATAACCTGAACTCACTTTACTGTGGATGTTCCTTTGGTTCTCTCTTATTTGTGCGAGTTGCTCAATGCTGGTTTGGCCTATTCTTCTATTAAGGCCCACTTATCACATCTCTCTGCTAGTCTGCATTTATCTCCTCCTTTAACTTCTATAATGCGAAGTTAAACAATTTCTCAAAGGCGTCCTTAACATTAGGCCTCCCAGGAAGGCTGTTCCGCCTTCCTGGGATCTTAATTTTGTTTTAGAGAAGGTGACTCGGGCTCCTTTTGAGCCTGTTTCAGCTTCCTTGCAACATTGTTCTTGGAAGACTGTTCTGTTAGCCCTTACTCCTGTCAGATGGGTGTCTGAATTGCAGATCCTTATGGTTTGTCCTCCTTTTCTGATTTTTCATGAGGACAGGGTATCCTTACGCACTAATCCCTCTTTTATGCCTAAGGTGGTTAATGAGCTTTCCCTTAATTAGTCTATTAATCTGCCTACTTTTTTCCCCTCTCCGCAGTCTGAGAGTGAGAGGGTGCTCCATACTTTGGAAGTGCATAGGCAAGTCAATTTATTTGCATCAGACTAAGGAAAATCTTATCAGTTGTTTTTCATCCTAGATCTCTGTGTCTAGCTGTATCCAAGCAAACTATTTTTTCTTGGATTTTTAAGACCATTTCCTTGTGTTACAACTTTCATGGCAAAAGCTTTCCTTCTTCAGCCAAGGCTCATTCTAATAGAGTGGTGGCTTCTTCTGGTGCTTTTTTCAAGGGCTTAAAGACTAATTTTACTCTTGAAGCAGCTACCTTGTCTTCTGTGCATACCTTTACTAAGCACTACAAGTTGGATGGTATCTCTAGAGCTAGGGCCGGTTTTGCTAGTGCCATTCTCCATGGCTTTATAGGGGACCCCCCCCCCAAATTTCCTCTTGAGCTTTGGCACTCTCCCAAATGTTAAGAATACTGCAGCAGTGAATGGAAAGACATGGTACAGTTGTGTAACATCATACCCTAACAGTAGATGTCCTTGCCTTCACTACTGCAGCATTCGCTTGCTCCCTTCTTCCATCCTACTAGTCCTTTGCCTTCCTGGATGTGCTTGGTTGCCACTTGGGTTCCTTGGATTGGTGTTCCTACTGGGGAAATCAGTTCTGTTTATGGTAAGCCTGAATGTCACCTTTATGTCCTATGGTATGCAAGGAGCATTTGAATGACGTTCAGGCGTACCTTTAAATGCAACAGGAAGTCTTTGGTATACTGACCAGACAACGGGCTTCCAAGGCATGGGAATCCCGAATGTTAAGAATACTACAACAGTGAAGGCAAGGACATCTACCGGTATGGTAGGATTTTACACAGCTGTACTGTCTAGACAGACCATGAGGGCATGTGGGGGATATCAGGAGTTTTTGAAGGGTTAACATTTTGAACTCTGGCACCACGAAGAATTGATTGAGGTTTGAGAGATCCAAAATAGGACACCAACAGCCTTCCTTTCTGGGGACCAGGAAGAGCCTGGAATAGAATATTTTTCCCTGCCGAACTATGGGTAACTGGATCTACTGCTCCCTGTGAACACAGTATCTGGATTTGAGCCATGGCCTCTGTGATTTTGGTGGATATTTGGATAACCTGAGTATTTGAAATGATTTTTGAAAGAGAGTCTGTAGCCATTTGCAAGAATGTCTAGAACCCATCTATCTCAGATAAGGGTCCAGGTATATTTGAAAAGAGGCACCCTTCCTCCTAGCTTTTTGGGGGAGGGGTGGGGTGGTTGAGTCATTGTTGCTCTCTGAATGTGGCTTGGAGTCTAGAACTCCCTTGCCTAGGTGCCTCTGAGGCCCATTGCCTGCCTCTCTGCAATGGTTTCCTCTGTCTGAGTGGCCTATCCCTTTCAGGTTTCCTCTGCTTACTCCTTGGCTGAGTGGGAAAGGACCAGTGTTTGGCTGGAAAATTTCTGTTGAACCTGGGTAGTTGTACCTGTAGGAAGTATTTTACTGTCTACATTGATTTAGCCTTATCCTCCATCTTTTTAAGGACGTCTGCCTTGGGCCTAAACAGAACCTCCTTGTCAAGGTGGGGGGGGGGGTCCAACAGGCTAGACTTTATATGTTCCAGAACAGTTTGTTCTTGGAAGCAAGCATAGTCTCCTAATAACACGTCCAGTAGTAACTGCTCTGCAAGATGCTTCCATGGCATCATAGCCACAATGGAGGGAATGTTTAACTGAGCACTGGAATGACAGAGGTTAGTCAATTCTTTTGTAAGGTTTTTGTCTTCAAGGGTGGAAATCTTTTGTTTAAGCAGTTCTAGTACAGTCTTTTGGTACTTAATCATATGAAATTGACAGTTTAGGGCCTTCATAGCAAGGGAGGCAGATGTATAAACCTTCCTGCCAAACCCATTAAGGGTCCTGCTCTCTTTGAATGTACGAAGCAGGTTCCTACAGGAACTGGCTCTGGCTTCTTTTGGTCCTGGCATGTTATGTTCAGGGTTAGCAGTAGAATTTCTGTAAAGATACTTATGTAAATCATAGACCCTGTAAAACCTGTTTGGCTTAAGTGAGGCAGGTGGAAGGGAGTCAGGTTTAAAGGAAGATTCCTGGAAGACATCTTCCACCACTTCCAGAATGGGAGGGAATAACCAGTGGCTTATGTTCAGATAAATCCAGGAATTCCCTAACCCTCTTTTTTTTCTGTGGGTAGTCCTGAGCTTCCCACTGAAAATGTTTCCTCATGGCATGGAGGGTCTTTCCAAAAGTGTAATCCTCAGGAGGCGAGGCTGAAGGGAGGATTTCCTCAGTCTGAGTCCTCTTAAGAGGGGCCTTCTTCAGGCCCAGAGTCCTCAATTTCAGAGTCTTCCTCAGAAGGAATGGGATCCAGGGAAATTACTTGAGGATCATCTTTTTCTTAAGAGAAGTAATCCCTGGCTCTTGCCTAGATTTGACAATGGAGAGCAGGTCCTCTGCTAACCTGATTAAATCCTGCTGATATCCCTGAAAAATAGAGCCATGGCGGCCTGACTGAAGGCCTACGGACAGAAGCTTTCTTAGGGGTGGCTAAAACGTTAGGCCTAAGGGTGTCTGACGCCTGATGCCAGTCTCCTGAGACTGAAGTAAATGTGCTGGAGTTGGCATAGGAAGAGTTCTGGTTGCAGAATCTCCGGGCAGAACATGCTCCTCAAAAGCCAAGGCCTGCAGTGTGGCCCTGGACCTGACTGACAAGCCAATGTCAGTGTCTTGTGTATCGATGGATGGAGCCAATGGCATGTCGGACTCCAAAAGGGTCTCGACAGAGGCCTGAGTCACCGGATCAGAAGAAGAAGAAGGGGACTGCGAAAGTGCCTCACCTTGTTCAACAGTCACAAGGCTGGAGGAAGCAGAAGGCAGTGACTGATTGCCATACGACAACCTAAGCTTTTGTATCTTTTCTTTCTTTTGCTTAGGTAGACTGGTTTGGTACAACTGATAGATGCCATAGAAGGCGAGCAAGAGGACTGCTGGCTAAGGAACTTAGTGAGAAATTCTGCCCTACACCTAATTGTTCTAGTAGTGAAACATGCACAAAACTGACACCCAATGATATAGTCGTCTGGGCCTAGGTAAAGAACACAAAAAGAATGAAAGTCTCTGTGTGGGATCTGCTTTCCACAATGGAGACATTTGTTTACTTTACCTAACATGGACAAAGTAAAGCAAGAGTTCCCCAACGGAGTACTTATCTTGTCTGACGACACTTCTCCCTGGTGCGGACCGACCGACATGCTTGAATACAACTTCAGGCTCCGTGGCAAGAAAAGTCTGGTATCATGATGCATGCTGGCTTCCTTTATACCCAAACGTACTGATGTCAGTCAGGGCATCCGCTAGTTTGGGAGTTGGAAAGAAATTCTTCTGGTAGTCGGGCCTGCCGAGTGCTTTCATGGCAGGAGATCCCAACAGTCAGGATTGCAACAGAGAAACACAAAGAACATCCAGGGGATTGTAAGGGCTCTTTTACAACAGATGTCTCCAGAATCCCTGAAGGTCTACTTGAATGCTCCACTCTGGAAGCAGCTGGGAAATGCATATCCATCTACTCCAGTGGTAT
Source organism: Protopterus annectens (assembly GCF_019279795.1). NCBI lineage: Eukaryota > Metazoa > Chordata > Ceratodontiformes > Protopteridae > Protopterus > Protopterus annectens. Next base: position 596,913,441 of record NC_056725.1, on the reverse strand, counting down.
GCCATCACACAAGACAAGTGAGTAAGAAGGATCATATCCAGAGATTATCTCATTCCATATTTGGAAATTCCACCTCCACACCCACTGCCAGACATCCCACCCAATCAGGCAAAAGGTGCTATGCAAGAGGTTGATTAAGTACTATGCTAGCTGCCCTTCTGGGCCATTTTAAGTCTAGTCAATTTCTCTCAAAGGTGAAATTCAAACCTGTACCTTCTGTCAGTGAAGTGAACACTTTAACCATTATGACAACCCCCAAAACCTCTCTCTCTCTTTTTTTTTTTTTTTTTTTTTTATTAAAGAAGAGAGCAATCCAGGAAGTCTCACCAGACCAATTAGCTCTGGGGGGGGGGGGGGGGGGGTGGTATTCAATGGCACTTTTTGGTTCCTAATAAATCCAAGGACCTCAAGCCCACATTGGATTTAAGCCTCCTAAACAAATATGTCGAGAAGCCCTGGTTTTGAATGGTCTTGGTACAGTCAAATTTTCCATACCTTCAGAAGAATGAATGGATGCACTCTACAGATCTTCAGGATGCTTACATTAACAAAGATTACAAAGGGATCCAAGATTTCTACACTTTCTTTTGAGAAACAGTCATTATCAGTTCAGAGTATTGCCATTCAGTCTCACCTCAGCCCCACGGTGTTCACCAAAAGCATGGTGGAAGCAGCAGCCCATCTATTATCAGTGATTCAAGATATTCTCTTAGTTAGATGCCTGGCACATGGCTGCCCATTCAAAGAAGTCTCTTACATGCAGGAGATTAGCTCCTTCTGCTATATGTCTCCCTAGGCATTTCTATTAATCTAAGGAAATCCAATCTGATCCCACTCAACACAATTATTACAGGGCATCAATTAGACACAACGATAAAGCTAACATCCCCTCCCCAGAAAAGAATTCAGTCCTTAAGATTTGCAGAACAAAAACTTTTCATGTCCAAGTTTCCACTGACTGCCTAGTTCTGAGGGTGTTGGGTTTCATGGCATCTTCAATTTTGAAGGTATAGTTTTGTCTAGTACCACATAAGGATTCTTCAGTGGCTTCTACAATCACAATGGTCTCAGAGGTCCCATCCTCTTTCTCTTCCCATCATCATTACTCAGTCATGCAGAAAACACCTACAATGCTGGCTACAGTCCCCGCTGGTGTTAGTGGGCAAAGTTTACCAAATCTCCTCCCCATCTGCGACAGTGACCGTGGATGCATATTCTCTCATGTGAGGGTAGCGTTGCGAAGGGAGAATGATTCAGGGTCATTGATCAGATTCACAGGCTTATCCCATAGAAAATCTGGATAAGAGGGCAGTTCTCCTTGTGCTGCAGGAACTACACAATTGCCTTCTTCCAGGAGTAGTAAATACTCAAGACAGACAATATGACAGCAGTCTGGTAAACAAACAAAGGAGAAGTGGATCATAACTGGTTTGTTGAGAGGCCATGAGTGTGTGGCAATGGCCTCTCACTGGTTTCTGACAGCAACACACATCCCTGGATGGTTCAACGATTTGGCAGACAGGCTGAGCAGGAATCTTTTATTGCCTCACGAATGGTCCCTTAATCCAGAGACTGACAAATATTCAATTGGTGAGGTACTCCCTGCTGTGACCTATTTGTGACTCCCCAGGACATGAAATAAAGAAGTTATTTTGCCATAGCACACCACTGGGACAAGCACCCAGGGTGCTGTATCACTGTTGTCTCCTAGAGTTGCTTTCCGCTCACCCCCACCTTTCTCTGATGACAAAATTCATTCAGAAATCCTTGCAGTGCAGGGCCAGCGTCATCCTCATAACCTTATTCGGGCCTAGACAGATATGGTTTCTCCTCTTCAAACCACACGTTAAGGGGGAACCACATACTCCAGTTTTTTGATCTAATACTGGATCACTCAGGTCATTGCATCACAAGTAGCAGTATGTCAGTCATAATCTTTGTGGGTGTAAATGACTGAAATGTACCTCCCTAGACTATATGAAGAGAGACATCATGGAGCTCTTGGAATGTGTGTCCCAAGTTTGAGCCTAGTATTCAGCAGCATTTTACCTTCTCCAAGGATGATGCTACAGTATGAACAGATGAAGAATGACTTTGGCTTAGTTTCTAGTGTCATTCTAAGGGGGTGCAATATTTGTCAGCAAGGAAGGAGATGGTCAACAGACTAATATGCTTTGCCAGGGATGGTCTGCACCTTTGTCCTCTAGGTTTTCAAATATTAGCTAAAACATTATCTTCCCCCATAGTACCTTTTTTAGGCAATGCCAAACTGAAAGCATCTCTGACAAATAAAAACAAAGAAAATCTAAAAGGTGTTACTGCTCAATGCTAGGAGTCTAAACAAGAAACTCCACTCCCTACAAACTGTCTTCACCCTAGAGAATGCTGACATCTATGCAGCAACTTTGACATGGTTTAAAGCCGAAGACAGCACCTGAAAGTGGAAAGCAAAAAGGCCTTCCATATATTTAGACCAGCTATTACACAGGCGGAGACTAAATGTGGAGATGTTCGAATAACATAAATAATCATACCTTAATGAACTTCCAAGATGGCCACATCCTGAACAGTAGCTTAATTTTAGTTCTCCAGTATGAAAAAAGAAAATGAGAAATAAAAGCTAGTAATTCTGCCAACTTGAATTCAGTTACTGGCTAATAAGTACACTGTCTGGATGCCAGGAAAGAACAAATTTAGAGAACATGAAAGAAAATCAACAAGAAAATATAAAGAAAAAGGGAAGAATTCTGTAGCTGTCCAGCAAAAAGCAGTTCAGGATTCAGTTTTGTTGCAAGAGTTGGCGTCCAGTAATTTAAGGAAAAAATAAATCACAAGAACCCAGAGCTGATTAAAATAAATAAAACAGTGAAGAAACATATCAACTCAAATAACAAAAGGCTTTAAAAATAGAAGCAGCTTTAACAAGCTATTCAAATGAACTGAAAAAAAACTGCAAAAATCAGAAGATGAAGAAAAAGAAAAAAGTACAAAACTCCTCAAAAGCGCGGTTTGAAAAAAAATGTTGGTGTCAGAATCCACAGCAGATAGAGAAAACCTAAAATGTTCTGTTCTACCAGAGAAACTGGAAGGAACATAGTGTATTAATTATATGAAGGCACAAAAAAGAACTGGACTGGTATTTTACAGCCAGAAGTTAACTGTAAGGGCAAATACAGTTTATGCTTCAAACCTGGCCATAAGAAAGCAGCTAAGACCTGCATTTGTAAAGATGTTATACCAGCAGAAAGAGTTGATCCTGAAGAAACTTTGACAGAAGGGAAGAATATTAAAAAACAGAGACAGCAGAGTGTTTATGGAAAAAGATTATTCACTGTACATCTTACAGGTTCATAGGTTCACAGATTCATACTAGGCTAACTGCCATTGTGGGCCATTTTAAGTCTAGCCAACTACCCCATGTGAGAATTAAACCCTGCACCTTGTGTTTGTAAGGTAAACACCCTAACCATCATGCCAACCTCCCACCTGGCAGAAGAGAAGCAAATTTAGCCCAGCAATCAGAGAATGTCAAGACGCAGATGTGAGATTCAAGTTGCTGGAGCTATCTTCAGAACATTTTTCTTGGAGGACCAAATACAGTTCTTGATGCAGAATAGATGGAGGAAATATAAAAGTTTATCCAAACAAAAAGTGAGCCATCAAACAGAAGGGGACTCTGCTTCAAATTCTTCTGACAATAAAGATCATAGGGAGACTTTGCCAGTGAAACCTTTTCCAATGTTCCAAAGGAAAACGCTTAGACAGGAAAAGTATGTTGGACTTGAACTAGAGTCTGCCATTGGGAGATGAAGAGGAAGATAACCAGCAACACTGAAATTAGGAAATAATAAATGTGAAATTATAAAGCAATCATATTTGTGAAATATGAGTTTGCAAGAAAAAGTGGCTGAATAAGATTGGACTTTTCTTGGCTTTGTTAAACTTGTAGACTGATTGTCAAGTATATCCTCCCACTTTACATCATTAATGTTTAGGACGACACTAAAAGAGGAAACAAAAGCAACAACTTGCAAGTAAAACAATGTTTTTTCTTAAGCAACAACCTGTAAGTAAAACAATGATTTTTCTTAATAGCATTTGTATAAAACATTACATAATATAAACTGCATATATTTATATAATAAAGCAGTTTTGTGTTGTGTAGTATGTAGTCAGGGGTATTTTAAAGGTGGGGTGAGGACAAGCCTTTTCAGTAATTGCTGTATATGATAAAGATATTAAAGTGAACAAATACCTCCCTTTTTAATTTTAAGAAATATAGGTTTTACAATGTAAAAGGACAAGAAACGCTGGACAAAAGAAAATTTAAGTTAATATGATGTAAAACTGGGCTGGTGGGGTGTAGAAGTACACTGATTATATTATATTATATGCAGAGCTGAAATGTTTTCTCTTATTTTGCATAGGTGAATGTCGGTTAATGCCCTTAACCTAATCTAAAAAAAAAGTGCTTTCTATAAGCAAGGAGGCTTAAAATAATAAAATGATTGTCAGGAGAAGTGCTTAATTTCTTGCAAATGCAATGATGTTAGCTTTTTTTTTTTTACCATTAACAAATGTTCACTGGGAGTCTAATCATCTGCAGCTGAATGCATCTGTACATTTTTGTTCTGTTTCTAGCAAAATTGATGACCCCTTCCTGCATCTGCAGTGTTAGCTGTTTTTTATTGCTCAATGTTACCATATTTGCATGGAGACAATCTGCAGGTGCAAGCAATTAATCTTGAGAGTTCTGAGCATTATTTGCCAAGGGAAATGCAAAATAAAGATACAAGGGCAAACAGTTCAGTAAAAAATAAAGTTTGAAATTAATGGAAATGAATAAGAAGTTATGTACCTACCATAACGTTCCATGTTAGTTGTCTTCATCTCGCCTTCTTTCTTGCTGGATGGGGTTCGGAGCCGATCCTCGGCTCCGACTCAGCCTTTTACTAAAGCTCGAGAGCTATTTTCTGGCTCGAGGCCTCCCCTTATCCCACAATGCTAGGCGTCAGATATCCAGATCTCATTTGGTAGAGCTAACATCAAGGAAAAAAACCTGTTCCCACCACAAGGTTTACCTACAGTGCTACAAACAGAGGAGGACGTAACTTAAAAAAAGGTCAACCATAGGAAGAAGGCCTCAAAAGGGATTCTTCTCGGTCCTAACCAGGCTAGGGGGATGGAGGGTGGGACGCAAGAAAGAAGGCGAGATGAAGACAACTAACATGGAACGTTATGGTAGGTACATAACTTCTTAATGTTAAGTTGTCCATCTCGCCTTCATTCTTGCTGGATGGGACAGCGTCCCTAGCACCTTAGCCCTGGGTGGCTCATCAAAACAGACTCTTGAGCACAGTGGAACCAAAATCAGCTCGACTCCTGGAGGCCATATCCAACTTATAATGCGAAATGAAGGTATGAGGAGTGGCCAATGTGGCTGCAGCACAAATAGATTCCATTGGAAGTCCAGCCTGAAAAGCTAATGACGTAGCCAATGCTCTGGTGGAATGAGCTTTTGGTTTTGTAGGGAGTTCTTTATGTCTCAGTTGGTAGATCAAGGTAATAATAGAGGCCAGCCACCTGCACAAGGTTACCTTAGAAACTGGCCGGCCCTGCTTGCCCTCAGCATAGGACAGGATCTGATCTGATTTTCTTGTCTGTTTGGTCCTATCCAAATAAAAACGTAATTGTCTGTGAACGTCCAAATAGTGCAACTTTTGTTCAGCTCTGTTTGAATAATTAGGAAAAAAGACAGGAAGATCAATAACCTGACTGAGATTTCTCTCTGAGGGTATTTTGGGTAAAAAGGAAGGATTAGTCCTGAGTGAAACTCTATCTTTGTGAAAAATAAGATAAGGAGGACGAATACAAAGGGCTTGAAGTTCCGATACTCTTCTGGCTGAGGTGATGGCTACTAAGAGAGTCTTCCAGGAGAGTAACTTTAAGGAACAAGAAGCCGCAGGTTCAAAAGGAGGGAGAATCAATGAAGTTAATATCAAGTTCAAATCCCACGGGGGGGGGGGGTCTTTAACAGGGAGTCTAAGTAAAATAGTCCCCTTAAGAAAGGCCTCACAAAGTTTGTGGGACATGATACTGGACTCGATAGGCCAACGTGAAAATTTGCGATAGCAGCCAATTGGACCCTAATGGTAGCAGACGAGGAACCTGCTCGAAAAAGTCCCACCAAAAATTCCTTTTATTTCTTTAGATTTAAAGACCACCAGTAAAATTTCTATCTTTCTTAAACAAAAGATTAAAGCTTTTCAGGATTTACTAAAATTATGTAATCTTGATAAGTTTTATTATCTTCTTCAACCAATCCATTTAAATCCTAATATAATGTTGGATAACACACCATTTAACCTAACAAATTATCCTCTAATAAAAAATTTGAAAGTCTGGGATATCCTGAAACATAAAGACCTGTCCCTAATAGATTTGCGTAAAATTCTGAAAGTCAGTTGGAAATACTCCACAATTCTACGTCAATTAAGAGAGGTAATTATGGGTAAGTATGAACCCACAAAACCTACAGAACATGATTTAAATAAGATAATTTGTACACTATCACCATCAGTGAAAATGTTATCAAATTCCTACAAACTGATAAAAAATTTAGTACTCGACCAGAACTGTCTCTTTTCTAACATCTGGTTAAATTATAATTCGCAAATAACTGAAAATCAAAAACTTTTGGCAATCAGAAATACTCGGGGAATTTTCTCCATTTAAGAAATTACTATATACACAATTAATGATCAATAATAACGCTTATTATACACCATATAAATTAAATAAATTTAATGCTAGTAAATCCCCATCATGCACATGTTGTTCCTCTCCCCAAGCTGACCTCTTACATATTCTGTGGTATTGCCATTTTCCCATAAATTATGGACCTCTCTGAAAGTAAGATTGCAGAAAATGGGGTAACATAAATCCACACTGTCCTGGGAAATTGCTATACTTCATATACCGATAATCTATCTTTCAAAAATGGATACTCATGTTCTTATTTTTATTTGCTCTCTAATAAAGCTTTATATAACTCAAAATTGGCTTGATCGCACCAAATTAAACTGGGATACTTTCCAAAAAATGGCTTACTTATATATTGATGCTCAGAAAAATATGGTTAAGAGCCCCAAAAAAATGGCTTTAAAAAACATAGTACTGGAGAAGGTTTTAAACATTATTAATAATTAACAATTTCCAAGTCTATTTATGGTCTGGTGTTTAGTATAGTTTTCATACTCATATTTTAAATTACATTAATGCTTATAATTCTGTTTCAATTTATTGTATACTATCTGGTTACCTATTGTACATATTGTATATATTGTGTGATGCTATTAATATTTTTTCTCTCTCCTTTTCTAATTTGTATAAGAGTTGCAATCTGTTTCTACAATATTTGTTTATATTTATTCATCTCCTAAATGTAATGTTTATAATTCAATAAAAAGTTTTTTGAGAAAAAAAAAAAAAAAGTCCCACCAAAAAATCTAAAACATTATGGACAGGGGCTGTAAAGGGGTCTATCTTTCTAGCCTCTGCCCAGAAAGAAAAACATTTCCACTTACTAGCATAAGTCTTCCTAGTAGAAGATTTGTGCGAAGAAAGTATGATTTCACACACTTGCTGGGAAATATGTGGAAGCCTGGCTAAGGTTGGAAGTGGAACAACCAAGCTGTGAGGTTGAGAGAGTGAAGGGATTGGTGCAGCCCGCCCGACTGATGGATCAATAGGTCTGGCACTGGGTCCAGATTCCAGGGCTGCTCCAGCAGGTGACGATGCAGGAATGGGAACCAAATTTGTCGAGGCCAGTAAGGAGCAAAGAGGATCATCCTGGATCCCAAAGTGGTCGCTTTCTGAACCAGTTTTGGAATTAAGGGAAAAGGAGGGAATGCATAGAGAAGACCCCTGGGCCAATCGTGAACTAGAGCGTCTCTGGGGGAATGGCCTGGGAGGGGGAAGAGAGTGAAGAAGTCACTGCACTTGCTGTTGAGAGGGGTTGCAAAAAGGTTGCAGCAAGGTTGACCCCATCTGCGGAAAATTTTGTCCGCTGCTAACTGATTGAGACACCACTCATGAGGCATAAGGATTGCTCTGCTTAGCCTGTCCGCTATGACGTTGGACTTCCCGGGGATGTGCGTTGCTATCAGAAACCATTGAGAGGAGATCGCCCACTGCCAGAGTCTGAGTGCTTCTCGACATAAGGGATAGGACCTGGTTCCGCCCTGCTTGTTGATGTACCACACTACCGACATATTGTCCGTCTGAACTGCAATAATCCCGGTAGGTACAAAGTCCTGAAGAGCTTGCAACACTAAAAGTACCGCTCTCATCTCCAAGATGTTTATGTGCAGATGGTACTCTAGGGGTTGCCAAGTGCCCTGGACAGTCCTGCCCTGAAAATACCCCCCCACCCGATCAGGGAGGCATCCATTGTCACCGTGGCAACCGGAGGAGGAAGGACAAATGGTCTGCCCTGAAAAACTTGAGGGGAGACCATCCACCAAGAAAGGTGGTCTTTGCATGATTGGGCGATTATTATGTTGTGAGACATCAGAAGCTGTTGAAAGGACCATTGGGTAAAAAGCATCCATTGAAGAATCCGCATGTGAAAACGAGCCAGGGGAAGTAATGTGATTGCTGCTGCCATGAGACCCAAGGTTTTCAGTACAAATCTGGCCTGAATTCTCTTGCACTGTAGTAACGTTTGAACATGTCGGCGAATGTCTAATACTCTTTCTAATGGAAGTTTTGCCGACAGTTCTTTTGCATTTAATATGGCACTTATAAAGGTTATAGATTGACAAGGCGACAACACAGACTTTTCGAAGTTTATAGAGATACCTAGCTTGGAGCAAGTTTGAATGGTATAATCCCTGGCTTGGATTAGCTGATGCCTGGTGGAAGCAGTTAGGACCCAGTCGTCTAGATATGAAAACACCTGGAATCCTCGCCGTCTCAGGTGAGCCGTAACCACTGCCATGCATTTGGTGAACACCCTGGGGGCTGTGGTGAGACCAAAGGGCAGGGCTCTGAATTGATAGTTACTGGCTCCCAGCCGGAAGCGAAGAAACCTCCTGGAGCGTCTGTTCATTTTGATATGGTAGTACGCATCCTGAAGGTCTATGGAGCACATCCAAATGTCCGGACCCAAAAAGGGTAGAATGGACTGAAGCGTGACCATCCGGAACTTCGTTCTTTGAACAGATTTGTTTAACCTGCTGAGATCCAAAATGGGTCTCCAGTCCCCTGTTTTCTTTGGTACTAAAAAGAACTTGGAGTAAATCCCGGATCCTTGCTGGTCTGCTGGGACTGGCTGGATGGCTCTTTTTTTTCTAGCAGTTTTGAAATTTCTAGTACTGCTTGTTCCCTTAGACCGGGTGGAACATCTGGAAGGGACCTGTTTTGTTTGCATGGGGGTGTGGACAAAGGGGATTTTGTAACCCTCGGATATGATAGACTGTACCCATTTGTCTTGTGTGAATAGTCGCCAGGCTTCTGGGTACAGTGACAATCTTCCCCCGACTGCCTCCGAGGGTGGACAGTCGGGCAGCCCCTCAGGGGTGCTGAAAGAGTTCGTCAGAGAAAGATTCCCTGCTACCCTGATTTTGCGGACCCCCTCTGCCCCTTGGGTGGCGTCTATTGTTCCCTCCTCTGCCCCTGGAGGGAAACTCACCACGTGTGTCAGGCACGACTCCTTGGGGTTTGCAAAACCACATTTTTCCACTCTTCTGACCTTTAGGGTATGGTCTAGAGGGAGTAGAAAAACGGACTCCCACGGCAAAGAGTCTTGCCTTCCTGCTCACACCTGGTAAGGGTATCCTTCACCTGTGGTCCGAACAAAGCTGAACCATCGAAGGGGTACTGGTCCTGGACGCCTTAAAGGGGTCAACAAAGTTACATAACCGCATCCAGGCATGTCTTCTCAAAGCCACGCCTGTGCCATGCTGCTCTACTCGCCCCATCGGCTGCATAAGAAATGAGCCGCATGGAAGAGTTGACTATAGAATTAAGGGTCGCCAGCTGGGAGTTAATCTTTTCCTGAGACCCCGCAGCAGATGGATCCTGAAGGGTATCACCCAGTTCCTTAAGGAGATCTCTTTGAAGGGGGGTGAAATGGCACAGATAGTTCAGCGACCGCATGGAAAAGATAGCTGAAGAAAACATCCGCTTCCCGTACCTGTCCATTGTCCTAGATTCTTTACTGGGTGGATGGACAGGCACTGAAGGGTCAGCCAACTCCTTCTTAGTGGCTGCTGCAACCACCATGGCATCAACAGGGACACCCTTTGTAAGAAATTGTTTGTCGGACGGTGCTGTAATGAATTTTGTGGGCCTGCAGGGAGTTGGTTCCACTGTGTCCGGGGCTGTCCACACCTTCCGAGCCACTACTTCCATGAGCGGGTCGAAAGGCGGAGACACCCAGGAGGTGGAAGGGCGAGAACCAAATGCATCCAGATACATTGACTCGTCCTCGGAAGGGTTAAGGGCAGTCCAGTTCCCCCTCTGCCTAAGGATCTCAAGGATGTCTGAGAAGAAGACATCCTCAGAGGGGGATCTTGGGGACCCTTCCAAATTCTCCAAGTCTGTGTCAGAGGTGACTGACTCAGGGGAGTCAACATGCTTCCTCTTACATTTTCTCTTCCGAGGGGGCTCCTCTGAGTGATCAGGGGACGCCTCGGAAGAGGAAGATACACCTAATGGGGCTACCTGGAGCGCCTGTTCTCCACTCTTGGGGTCAGGAGGGTGGACAGAGACCGATGCAGGCACCATGGGGGGAGGAGCCGAAGGGGTTGATCACAGAGCTGACACCGGAGTCAGCATGCTCCTCATGACCTCAAAGGCGCCCCTATCAGGCAGAGAAGAGGGTCCCCGCTCAGAAGAGACATGAACCCCTTCCGGCACCGAGAGGGACGGCTCCGAGGCTGATGTCGGGGCAGAGCTCACCTGCGCCGAGGCCCTGAGAGGGAGAACGGGGTCAGACAAGGGTCCGACACCACTCACCCCCTCGGAGCCGACAAGGGAGTCTCGGTGCCCGGATCCGTCCAAGGACGGAACCAATGAAGAGATTGGAGCCGACGTGAGAGCCGAAAGGTGTAGTATCAGCTCCGACGGTCAGACTATTCGAGCCCCAACAAGCTCCGGCTCCGAACACAGTGGTAGAGTCGGAGGAGGAACTATTGAAGAAACAGGGATAGCCTAGTCTGTTGAGAAGGGCTAGTCAACATTTTGGCCAGTGCCTGCGACTTTAGGAGCCTACTGACCACCCTCTCTAAGTCATGATCCGATAGCCTGGAGGACCGAGAGGAATGGGATCTATGGCTCCGCTCCGACTGTAGTAAAGGGGACCTGGGAGCCGAGCGAATGGACTCTAAAGAGGGGGACCTCGAACTCTTTCGGCTCAGAGAAGGCTCCGATAGCAAAGTTGGAGCCGACTGAGGTCTTGAAGTGTCAGTTCTGGCCGGAACCGACGAGGAGGCAGAAGCTCAGCTCGGCGTCAGCTCCGAACAGGGAGCCGACGGTTTGGCGGGCTTTAAGGATTTCCCCGATGAAGGCTTGGCCGGGGATCCTTCTGGCTTTAACAAGCCCCTCAAAATGAGCTTATTCCTATGCTCCTGCAGGACTCTTGGACTAAAGGCATGATAGACCGAACAAGAGTCCTGCAGGTGTAGGGGGCCCAAGCAATAAACACAAGAAGTGTGACCGTCTGTCAGAGACATCTTCTGACAGCCCGAGTCACAGTTCTTGAAACCTTGGTATCTTTAGATATGATAAGAGAGATACCAAGGGAAGTTTAACTAGTGCTTAAAACACTATACACAGACACACACGCACTAGAACTAACAGTAACAATACCACTATAACGACAACAGTTATCACTAACAAAAACTTAACATCAAAAATTATCCAAATATATATATATATGTATATAATACAATATAAACTATAAAGAGACAGGCCTAACACTACCCTAAAGGGTGGGGAAGGGGGAAGGGAAGAAAACTCTAACAACAGAAAAGGAGATCCTAAGTGAGATCTAAAGGGGCTACACAATCTAATAAAACTAATAGAGAAGAATACCTAAATATAACAACAACACTGACAGTAAAACAGCAGTAAAAGAATTATACGACCTGGAGCCAGTAAAAAAAAACAACCTCGTAGCTGAAGCGGCAAACGAGATCTGGCTATCGGACGCCTAGCACTGTGGGATAAGGGGGAGACCTCGAGCTGGTAAATAGCTCTCGAGCTTTAGTAAAAGGCCAAGTCCAGCAAGACTGAAAGCGAGATAGACAACTTAACATTAAGAGTTTACCTCACAGCCTTAAAACTTCAATGCATTTAAAGAACAGTCAAAAATTTAGTTTTATTTAAAGTTAAGACAGTGAACTTTTTTTGAAGGCTAAAAATGAATGTTCACTGAAAGCATACCAGCTGTTTTTCACATCTGGGAAGGGAATGGTGATAAGAAAAGAACAAACCGCAATCAGTGCAAGTGGGAGCATATGGAATTAACACGTGCTTTAGCATGGATATCTTTAATTACTGGTTAGGTAATGCCTGTAAGTGCAGCTGTCAATTTGGTGCAATTTTCCTTATCTGGAGCATTTAACTTCATTTTTTGAAGATGTACACAAGTTCTGTGTGTTTGTTCTAAGTTAGTAGGTTATGGGGTGTTCTAAAATAAGATTATAGATAAATACTAGACAAGTTGCTCTTGTGGGCTATTTTAAGCCTAGCCAATTTTCTTTAAAGGTGAGATTACAACTCTGCACTTTGTGTTTGTGAGGTAAACACTTTTACCATTATGCCACACCCCAACCTCTGTATTTATTTTTTTCATGGTTTTCATTAAAACAAAACATCTTAAAATGTGACATAGATTCAAATGGAAATAACAAACTGTGTAAAAGATCAACTTGCCAAACATTACTGTGGGCATGGTAACACAAAAGTTGGAAATACACATTCAAAAAAGCTGTCATGTATAACAGGCAAGAACAATTTCTTAACATAATGGCTATGCTGTCCAAATTACTCTGGAATGTAAATGGCCTTACAAGTACAAATAAAAAGATGAGAGTATTGAATTGTTTAAAGAAATGCAGAGTGCAAATAGGAAAGCTGCATGAGACACGTGAAAAGAAATGAGCATGGGAATTTGATAAAGAAAGGATTTTGGGGTGGATGTTCAGCATATCACCAGGGACAAAGGAAAAGGGGAGTAATGATACCAAATGCTAGAGGAGCTCCAATAGTGAGAGAAGAACAAAGTAATAATGGTAGACTTGTGGTAGTAAGGGGGCTACTGGCAAGGGAGGATGCTTACGCTGGCATGTATTTGTATTCCACCTAAAACTGCTATTATGGAGCTTAAGAAAATTTTGCAAGAAATAATCTGCTTTCAGCAGGGAATATTACTTATAGGTGGGGACCAGATCTTGATTTGCAATAGTGAGGCTGCAGCTGGGGGACAGAGAAGGGAACATATAACTCAAGAGAGTAGATTTCTGAAGAAATGTATGAAAAAATTTTGGCATGGAAGACTAATTCAGTAGGAATTTGGAGATAATTTACATATTACTCACCAAGGTAAGATAAGAGGGCTACACTAGATACAAATTATATTTCACAGGAACATGTGCATTTAATTGAAATTTGACATACAGCCAATAACAGTTTCAGAATGTGCACCAAAAAAAAAAAAAAAAAAAAGAGAAAATTGCAGGATAATGAAGAAAAATGAGACAGTGGCGCTTTAACACCTGCATACCTCTCAACTGTACAGATTTTCGCAGAACACCCAGATTTTTGTCTTTGGTCCATTTTCATAAAATTGTGGTTTTCAGGCAAATTAGCGACAAATCCTTAAAGAGTGAAGTTAGAAAATAATGACAAACATTTGAGTTTCAGACTTCATGCCCTTCTGAAAATGCATGCTAATGCAAAACATGTTATTCTATCAACTTTCTAAGTTTGTAAGAGCAATATTTAAAAATTATCCATATTTATGGGCCTCTATCCCACTTTTATTTATGGCTTTGTCCAGATTTCTTGCTCTAAGAGGTTGAGAGGTATACCACTTACCTGTTGAAAAGGAAAGGGTAGTGGAAATTACTTAAGAGTTATTTGGGAAAGAAAGAAATTTCTTCAGAAGTTATAGTGAGTAGGATAAAAAGAAAATTGAGTTTTAAAATAGGATAAAATAAAAGAAAAATAAATAATTCCTATTACTCAACCATATTTGAAGAAGCTTTTAAAAGTTAAAATAATGCAGAACAAGGGGAATCTCACAAAACAAGAAGAGGTGCAACTACAGAGTGCTAAAGAGAAATTAAGGGAGTATCTGGATGATATGCATGAGTTTAGAAAGATTGCTGTTTTTGATACTTGCTCCAGAGCACAGAAACTTTTATTAGCATGATGACTTGGGTAACAAAAACGGAGTTTGGCATAATGGCTAGGGTCTTCACCTCATAGACAGAAGGTACAGGGTTTTTTTCTAATCTTGGGCTATTGGCTAGACTTTAAATGGCCCTTCACTGCAGTAAGTCTAGTATTCACTTATGAATCATACTTGTTTGTCTATGTTTGTGGGGTTGGGTTTGGCACAATGGTTAAGGTTATTCACCTCAAACACAAAGTGCAGGGTTTGATTCTGACTTCAGGATATTGGCTAGGCTTAAAATGGTCCTTCAGGGCAGTTAGCCAAGTATTCACCTATGAAAGTAGGAAGGGTTGTGACCAAACTTAGGGAACTTGTAACAAGAAAAATAGTGAGACATCTTTTAGAGGTATTTCAGAAATTTTATCAGGATTTGTATAAAGCAAATAAAGGTGGAAATCAAGACACAGCACAAATAAAAATATTTCTGTAAGAATTAAACATGCCTAGGTTAGAGGTAGATGAGGCTCAAAAATTAACATTTAAGACAGGAGACTAGATAAAATCTATAACATATAATCAAAGACAGGAGACGAGATAAAAGCTATACATATAATCAATCTGCAGGAAATTCACCAGGAACAGATGGTATTCCTGTGGAGGTTAGGAGGGAAGAAAGTGATGAAGATCTGCAAGGTTTTATTTAACCGTATTTTTAAAGGAGAGGAAGCACTGATATCTTAGAAGAAAGCTGCAGTGGCTGTAATACCTAAAGACAGTAAAGACCCATTAGACCCCAATGTCATTATAGACCAATCTCAATTTTAAACCACGATTATGAAGTGCTTATGTATATATTAGCTAAAAGAACAGGTGTTGCCAAAATTGATAGCTACGGATCAGCATGGTTTGTGGACAGGAGGTAAACATTTGACATCAGTAACAATACAATACAATAATGATTCAGAGTGAAAGACTAAGAAAATAATGCTGTTGTTGGTGGGTCCTGAACGCAGAGAAAGCATCCAATAAAGCAATATGGAATTTTACGAGTAGGGCAATGGAAGCATTTGCATTCCCCGAAACAATAAGGTTAATTAGATGGATAGATGAGGGATTAGAGGCAAAAATTAAACTGGGAGGGTTCACCTCTGATGAGTTGTGGCTGAACAGAGGAACCAGGCAGGGATGCCCCTTCTTTCCTTTTGTTATATGCTTTATATTTAGAGCCACTGGCAAAGAAAACAAGGGACTCAGAAATTCGAGGATTTAACTGGTATGGTAATCAAGAAAAGTTGTCTGTATTTGCAGACAATGCAACTTCCTACCTGATAAAACCAGAAAATGACATCTCATCTTTGTGGAACATTCTGAGGCAGTTTCAACTCTTTTCAGGACATAAAATTAATGGAAGATAAAAACTATAAGCTATAAATTATGTACCCACACATGAATTGGCTCAGTAAAACCTGTATTTATGAGAACACGATAAAATGAAGTACTTAGGTGTATGGTTAAAACAGGATTCTGTTATGGCAGTTGAGGATATATTGGAAGAGATTAAACAAAAGAGAATACAAAAACTGAGAAACTGGACACTAGTGTATAGTTATGGATAGTGCAAAGGAAAAAAAAAAAGGTAGTGAAAATGTTTTTAGTTCCTTTAATTTTACGTACAGATGAGCACAATTTTATCAACCTGAGGAGTTGTGGACAATAATTAATAAAGAATGGGAGGGAAAGTGTTAACTCGGATACAATGATCCTTCCAATAGAAAAGGAGGTTTAGGACTACCTGATTTGAAACGATATGTTAGAGCTACACAGTTAAGGCTTCTTGTCATAACACAAGCAGAAAGTTATAATTTCAAAGTGGAAAGGGATGATGAAGCATGGGAAATTCAAAAAATGAGTGTGTGGGATTTTGGAAGCAGATCCTGGAGGAAAACAACAGCTATATAAAATATTATATTCATAAAGCAGCAGAAAGCATTCAAAGAACTCAGCCAACACAAGAATGGAAAAAGGAAATTTTGCTGATAGGCATGACTGCATGTAGAGGTGCACAGAATAAGCAAGTAGTGGTTCGAATTTACTGAACAGAACTGGAAAAGGAACCAAGGTACTGGCAGCAAATAACTAGAGAGAGAAAGGTGACAGAATGGGATGAAGCCAAAAAGACATTTAGAATGCAGGCTAGAGACTGCCTTCCCTTTCAGGGATTGATAAGAGTATAGACAAAGAGAAAGGGACAGGGGAATCCCCAAGTCAAAGACCTGCTCTCGAAGAGTATTTAGTTGAATCCAGAATATAAGCTGCTGTTAAAAAGAGATATTAATAGGGCATATAAAACACTGCATAACTATAAGAATCAAATCACAGGAGGTTAGAAAGGATTGAGAAGAGAGTCTGAATAAGGAATTTACAAGGGAACAATGGAAGGAAGTTTATGGCTCCAAAGTATGCAACACATTCTTGAACATTTAAGACCTTTGCTTGGAAGTGTTTGCATAGGCATACATATTATATATATATATATATATATATATATATATATATATATATATATATATATATGTGTGTGTGTGTGTGTGTGTGTATATATATATATATATATATATATATATATATATATATATATATATATATTTATATATATATATATATACACACGACTCTAAAGAAGGTTTCCTCAGGCAGATGGCAAATGATGGAGTGTTGCTGGGAAGAAAGAGGTAATGGGAACAATATGTTTTGGGAGAGCAATGAGTTGGCAGATTTTACAAATTCCTTGCAGAGTATTCTGTCAGGAATTCTGGGTGATCAAATGGGTGTAACTAAGGAAATTATTTTTTTGAGCTGGGATATGGGATCTAAATTGCCTAGGCATAACAAAGCCTTGTTAAGTTTAATTCTGGTGGCAGCCAAAAAAGCAATTACTAGAAAATGGAAAAAGTCTAAACCAATTGTATTTGAAAGTACCGAATATTGTAACAGAGATAAAAGAACAGGAAGTGGATCTATAGAAAAGGGAAGGTGCAAATTACATATTAAAAATGGAAACTGTGGGAACAATACGTGCAGAATGTTCTGAAAGAGCAGTGAAGTTTTAAGGAGGACAGGCATTGAGTAATTTATGTATGGTTGCACTGATGGGTATGAAAAAGAACATATGTGATATATAATGTATGCAACTGGCTACATATAATTATGCTTGGTTTTCCCATATTAATGTATGTTTGAGTCTTAAGTGACAATTTAATAAAGGTGTTTATATCCCCATATACATAATATACACACACACACCTATATATATATATATATATATATATATATATATATATATATATATATATGTCTTTCGGCTTTTCCCGGTTAAGGGTTGCCACAGCAGCACTCCGGTCTGCTAATGATTGGCAGTAGATTTTCACAAATGCCGAGGTGCCAGCTCAACGTTCAATCTTCAACGAAGGTACGCCCATTTACGCATGTCTTTCAAACGCCCACCCAACCACAGGGAGGACATGCAGACTCCACACAGAAGGAACTTCCGCCGAGAATCAAACAGGAGAACCTCTTGCTGTGAGGTAACAACGCTACCGCTGCACCACCGCGGAAGATATATATATATATATATATATATATATATATATATACACACACACACACATACACACACGTGTATATATATATATATATATATATATATATATATATATGTATGTATAAAAATAAAAACAAACGTAAAAACCAAAAAGGAAACTATGGCACTCCAAGAACGGCACTTTAGAAAATATACTGATAACCAATAAACAACCAGTGCTGTCACCACAGCTAGGTGCATAAATTTATTTATTACACCGTACTTAAACACAAAATAATACAACAATAAAATGAGCGCTTTCGGGTGGCTTCCACCCAATCCTCAGATTCTGAATAACACAACAACCACAGTATCTTTAAAATAAATCCTAACCAATTAAGGACAAAGTTACACTCCATCCAACCAACAAGTGAGTTAAAATGCAACAACCATTTGCTATATATATGGCCCTAGCAGGCCAAATCCACATTCCCTCCCCTCTGTGGCTGGCTATCTGGCACCCATGGTGACACTTAAATCCTAATTAGTACTTTAAGGGGGCACTTTGCCATTTTACCAATTGGACAGTCACTACAGCAGATTTTTTAATTCTGTATTTTTAAGGCAGCCACCTCAGCCACCAGACAGTACCCATCACTCTTCTGTCCTTGCACTCAGATATATAATGACACCACAGCTGGGACAACATAGAGACATGTACATTAAAATTCCACAGAACATGTGAAGGGATATCAAACTGGTCTAAAAAACACATTTTCTCTGAACAAAAATTTGTGGAGTTGCTTTCATTTCACCATAGGGTTGGTTAAATAAACATAAGTATGCCTTAAACTACCATGTATGCAGCACTCTCCCACAGCTCCTTCAACCAAGTCTTAACTAAACATATGATGATAAGTTAAGGGCCACTGGACTGGGAAGGCCTTCAACCAAAGGGCCATGAGTTCAAGGACTTGTACAGGCCATGACAAAAATTCTACTTTTAGAAATATTGTAAATATGACAGCATATAATGACCTTACCAAATTTATCCTTTCATCGTCCTTCCAGATGCCCAAATCCGATTAAAATATGATTATGCAGTAAAATATGGCTACAAGCTTTTAATTTTTAGTGCTTCAAATATTAAAAAAAATGCATAACTGGCAGATGAATGTCTATCATGTGTTTTCTTTCAATTTAAAATGTGTGGTTTCAACAAAACATACCTCTGGTGGCTTTCGACCTAGTAATAAATAAGTTGCCATGACTTCATCATACTTCTGGTTTACTAAAGAATCATGAATCTCCTCTCTTGCGAAGCCCATGGTGACCATTAACTCTGCAAAACAAAGTTAGAAATGTAAAGAAATAAAGTCAGTAATATTTCTATTTTTCTTCTTCCAAATGTCCATTTGTTCCACAAAATAGCACCCCTGTCTGTACTCAACTAACCAAATTGTTCCTACAGTGCTGAGATTCTGGCCCACTCATTCCCCAGAGTAACAACAGTCCATCTCTTCCTCCGCACATGTGACAGCTCTATGTAAGGTGGCAGGCTAATCTGCCTGTCAAGCATACTCATCCGCCTAATCTCACCCAACCCCATACTGCAGTGGTCACAATGCCACAATAGCTGCTTCCTGGAAGACCACGTGTGCCATTGCCCATTTCTAGCTTGTCCAGCTTCACTACAGCACACCATAATTCTGAACTGTATGTTGCCAGTACATCCCTACACTGCTGTGTGGGTGTCATTCAGCAGGATGAAGTGCCTTCCATCTCCTAGAATGAAGAAACCAAATAAAGCCAAACACTCTTACTCCCCTTCCTAGCTCCTTCAGCTTCCCGCAACAGTAATCTAGCAAAGGTCATCTGGAGTCTAGTCAGAGCTATACCCTTCATGACACACATCCAGACTATCAATTACATTTTTATGAAGCACTTCTGACATGAAGTCTTGCAGCCTAAAGTCTGCTTATTAAATAAGACTACTGAATCTCAATCCATGTTTTAAATACTACTCCTAAATCCCAAATAATCCATTTCACTTTTCCAATCATTTTGGTAAATATAGTAAACTACCCTATTTGTTCACTCCTGGCAATGACCAGAACAAATCCTGGAAATACTAAAGACTAGTCATAGCACTAATTCCAGTACAAACAGAACAGTATTTTCACCAAGTTGAATACAGGGATTAAAAACCATTAAAAATGTTCAGCAATAAAGTAACAATTCTACTGCTAACCACTTATCTCTCACAGCTGGGCCACAATCATCCAGCATTATTCATTACATTGCCTCCAAGCAGATTCAAATATTATCCTTTATAGCTGTATGGTGCAGCAACAAAAATACAATTGTTATTTAAACCTTTTTGAACCTTCCCCAAGGGCAAAAACAATATATATGATCAATTAAATTTCATTTAAACAAAATGTTCCTTTATACACACAGTTTTATTTTTATATGTCTCATGAACAGGATAGTCAGAGGCATTTTCCCAGTTCATCAATTGAGTTAAAATATATGGAGATCCATTAATACTTTTTTTACAATTTAATTTTTGTTTAAACTACTTAAAAATATGTTAATTTTTAAGGAGCTTTTCTCCCCATGTTCACACTGTAGAGGGGTACTTCTTCACAGTGACTAACTCTATTATCAAAAAATGTAACAAATGCATAGCTGATACAAGAGCAAAACATATCAATGGTCCTGACCCTTTCAAGGGGAAATAAAACAGGGACATGACTATAACTTATTCAAGGCCAGAACTTTGACTGGTTTCTCCTACAACATCTGGTAACCTTGTAATGGTTGCTATAATCTTAAACAGTCAAAGCAACAACTGTGCTGAAACTCCTCCAGAGAACCACTAACACCAGGATGAAAAAAAAGTTTTTTAACAATTGTTTTTGAATTAAGTTTATAACTGGCTGTACTTTTTGACTGATGAAAGTTGTGTATATAACAATGTGTATTTTGGGTTATATTTCATAGGTTGGTACTAAGCTAACTGCCCTTGTGAGCCATTTTAAGCCTAGCCAATTATCCCTTGTGAGACTCAAACCCTGCACCTTGTGCTTGCAAGGCAAACACCTTAACCATTAGGCCACCCTCCCAACCCTTATCACTGATGAAGTCTTATTACTGAAGACAAAAGTGTTTAGATTTGTCTGTTAAAGAGTTTTTGACCTTATTGCTGCTGCTAATTAATGGAAGCATTTGGAACCAGTCTAACTATTTTACTCCATCCTGGTGTAAATGGGTTGCTGGAGGAGTTTTGTGCATTTATTGATTTGACTAAGATTATAGCAACTGTTACAAGACTACCAATTGCTCAGGAAGTTGATTGCATACACCAGACTTTGTATTCCATGCTGTTCCGCTTTTCTGGCTGGCTTGTTCAGTTCAACTGATTGTTTTTGTGTTTTGCGCATGATTCTTTTCACCATGGTCTCCTTGGCCTGGCAATTTGACATTGTTATAGCAAATTTTAAAATACATTCCCATAATTGCTTGCGGTGATGGTCAAACTTCATTTAGCATTACGGCAACCCGAGACCCTTGCTGTTCGACAAAGGACTTATCCACATACACTAATCTGTTTGAAAAAAAGTACTCTTTTTGATATAAGGGCATGGCTTATGGATCTTGATTTTAAGACAAGTGAGCCTAATGTCAAAAGTTCCGTTATCTCACAAACGGAAATGCTTAACATTTGATAAAATACAGAAATTTACAATTAGACAATATCTATTTATCCAAGTGTATTAAATGTAAAAGGGTACCTAAAGGTCTCAGATGCTGAAAGTATCCTGTGGGTCTAAAGATGAATTCACCTCAGTATTTAGCACTAATTGATTTGTTTGACCATATGGGTATAGAGTTAATAAAACTGTTAACTGCTGACAACGAAAGTAAAATTCAGGTTTTGGAGTCAGAAATTATGCAGCTCAACAGTGCCACAGACTGATTCTACTTTTAACTCAAGCAAGAATATATGAATGTGTTTTCTACAGCTGAATCTTTAGTCAAGAAAAACAAAATTAGGAAATAGAAAAAAAAAAAAACCTCCTTAGGGACAAGTTAGAATAGGACAAAAAACGAGCATATCCTAAAACTAAGGAATACAGTGTTAAAGTTTAAGTCTTACAGTGGGTCTGGACATGATGTGATACTTGATCCTGTTTCCAGTCCTATTGCTACACCAGTGACTGGTTTATTTGACAACATGCAGAATAATGACTTTTTGCACGAGGAACAGAGACAAGTGCCAAGATATATGCAACAGAGCCCCCTTTCTCAAATTGTTCGAAAAAAATCCCAAGTCAGCGAGAACACCAAGGAAAGGGAGGAACAAGCGAAGGAACTAAATGGGACTTTTTCTGATAATTTATCTGTTTCTTATGATTCATGCTGTAATATTGTAGAGAATAAAGGGTTTAAGGTTTTTAATTACAGTCATGTATTATTGCAGGCTAACCAAGTCTCTTTATTTAAAAAGGATTTTAAGTTCATACCTACTTTCAAACAACATAATGTTCAAGTTCTTACTAATTTCAAATTGTATCTTGGACAACTTAATTTGACTGTGTTTTTTTGCTACCAGCCACCTCGTACACAGAATTTTCTTAAGAGGAAAGGTACATATATGCCACAGAGTTGTCCATTGATTTCAGTATGTGAAAAAAAGTTTAGACACTTAAGCTAACAAACTGAGGAATAACTTAACTAGGGGAGAAAGGTAACTGTATCAGATTAAGGACATTAAAGATACACAAGTCATAAAACCAGACAAGGGAAGGGGAGCAGTGGTCATGGATTATTACAAGTATGCTAGTAAGATTTTGGACATCTTGAACAAAATTACTACATATTTTCAGACTTCCAAAAATGAAATAAACATGGCTTACACTAAAATTGATTTTTGTCTGGAAGATTTGGTATGCCAAAGATTTGTGTCTTATGATGTATTGGATTTTGTACAAGTGGACAAGCCGGTTATGCCTGCAATTTTTGGATGATCAAACATTCACAAGAATTTGCACAAACCCCCTTAGACCAGCTATAACAGAACCATTAGTGTTATATGCTGATTTTCATTTAAAAGCTTTACTTGAAAAAGAAAAAAACAAATTAATCTTGACTTGTGGCATTTACTGCAGCTTCTGAACACAACTCCCGTTAGAGGGGATATTGTTTATCACTACTGATGTGATTAATCTGTTCCCTGTTATCCACATAAGATTAGAATACAACATTTTGCTGAAGAACACATCCAGAACCACTAGAAAAGTCTATTATTATAGACTTTTTAGAAATGGTTTTGAATAATCATGTTTACTTCAATGGCAAATATTACTATCAATTGATGGGGGTAGTAGCTATGTGAGCTAGATGTGCGCCCACATATGTGAATTTAGTTCTAGGGGATTGGGAACATAGTTTCTTTACCTCTCCTTATTTCAACCATGTTTTTAGATTCCTTGACAAAATATTTATTTCATGGACTGGTGAACTTTCTACTTTTAAAACATTCTTGTCATAATTAAATGATTTTACCAGTTTACGGTTCACCTTTACCATCAACAAGGATTCAATAATTGATCTTGATTTAACCATTTCAAAGGATAATGCAGTGGCGGAGTATAATTATCAAACATTCCAAATGAAGAACAGTCTTTATAATACATGGGACAGTCTTTTCTGCTGAACACAAGAACATTTGGGGTTCACATCTGAAAATTACATATAAGAAAAGTGATAATCTTAAAAATATTTCTGAAAGGAACAATCCTAAACACAATCATTTGAATCATTGTAAAATGATGAAATGTGGTCACTACATGAACTGTAATTAATTAAAGATGGTCCTTACGTGTCTGTAGAAGGTTATCATAAAACCCTTAGATGTCCAAGGATTTGTTGTAAAACAAATATGTATGTATATTTAGCTACTTGCACATTTTGCCCGGCATTCTATATAGGTAAAACTATTACGACTTTAAAAGAGCGAATTTATGAATATGTATACAATATTAAGAAGCTTAAGTTGACCAATGCACTGTACAGACACTCACTACAATGACCCTCTTTTAAAAGATTTCTGTTTTTTATTATTGACTGCAGACAATGTTGAACAGGGGGAAACAGTGTACTTTTATTGGAACAGAAAGAACTAAAGTGGCAAATACACTTCAATTCCACATTGAAATCTGGCATGAATGAGACACTGTCTTTAAACAGTGTTTTAAAAAAATAGAGCAGCAATACTGACTTGGTCAATATGGTATTTTACTTATTTAGTTGTATATATTATAATAAACTTTTATATAATTAAAATGTATTAAATAGGGTGTTTAATATTCAATTGTTTTAGAATTAAGTTTATAACTGACTGCACTTTTTGACTGGTGGAGGTTGTGTATATAATGATGGGTATCTTGGGTTGCATTTTATTTCTGATGAAGTCTTGTTACAAAAAATGAAAACGCTTAAATTTGTCTGTTAAAAAATTTTTTTTTATCTTATTGCTGTTGGTAATTAATAGAAGCCTTAGGAACCATTTTGTAACTGTTTTATTCCAGCCTGTTGTTCGCTGGAGGCATTTGGTGCATTTGTTGGTTTGATTCTCCTATAACATGTTTTGCTTCCACCCTCCACCCCACAAACTGTGGTGGTTTACAGACAACAAATGATATAGTCATTAAAGTCAGTGACTTATTTTACTTCACAAAATGCATTTTACTTTAAAAAAAATCAGAATAATAAGACTTTAAAACATTACTCTTAAAACCTATCCCTGATTTGGTACCTTTGACCCTGATCATTTCTGGCTCTGCTCGGATTCTGGAAATAAGATGATTATTATTTGGTAACTTACTCTTGAATGTCCAATTCAAGGACATTCATGCACTGAAAAAATAATGCTCGAGACAGTGTTTTTGATCAAGGTTTTTTGTGATTTAACATGCAGTGGCCTTCATGTCAGATATGCTAATTCCAAGGATAGCTGGCCATCCTCCCAAACAGCACTGCCTCCGCTACAACTCAGCTTACATTAGTGATAAAGGTACTGAAGAAGCCAGTGAGGATGCAGATGAAAATGCTTGGTCTTTCTACTACCCCAAAGTGGAGATTAGAGATGAGATGAATGTGTCTGCTTACAAGGTGTTTCAGAAAGTTCTTTGAGAGAAAATTACATGGAAAGCTGTGTGTAAAGCACTCACACTACTCCACTGCACACCCAGTCCTAGCATTCTGATTAAACACATGAAAGACAGAAGGGGGCTTAAATATGAAACTCTTGTGATGTTTGAATGGATGACAGCCACACCACAGCCATAGTGTTGTTCCATAAAGGAGAAATACAGTTGTGTACTCTTACCATAGATGTAGATGTTCAACTGTATTCACTAATGCAGCCCTCGGCTGGCCCATCTACCAGAGAAAAATTTTTGCCTCCCAGGCTGACAGATGCCCTGACCAATGGCAGCAGGCTCGGGTATAAAAGGAGCCAGCCTGTATCATGATTTCAGTATTTTCTTGTCCTCTACAAGGAAGAGCCCTAAGTGGACAGGAGGGAACTAAGGAAGAGGACCCTTGCACCGGGGAAGCCAGGGGGGATCCCTTGGCTGGATCGTTTCATTATTATTAGGCTACCTAATAAACTAAGGGGGCCAGAGAGAGGGAAAAAAAATGCAACAGTGACTACACTTGAATATCTACATTTATGGCAAATCTACACAACTGTACTATGTTCTTCGTGTTTCACTGTTGCAGTCCTGACTTGTGAAAAGATTCCCAAAGCTGAATTGAGGGGGGAAGGAGATTAATGAGAGGATGCCCTGCAAGATGGCAGTGGCAAATCCTACTCTATACTTGGAAAAGGCTGCAAAGTGGTACTGTTTTGTGAAGGTACTCGAGACACAACAGGTAAGGAAAAGAATGCATAAATGAAGAGGCGAGTCCAAGGGAAGGAGAAAGCATCTGTTTTCCAGGCAGATTTCTGTTTGGTCCTGGCAAAGCATTTTTTCAGGTCAGCATTTTCCTTGTTGGCAAAGAGGACTACCTGCGGGACTCCCCATCTCTGAGATATGCTGAGAAAAATTTCTTGATGCAGATGCCATTCACGGTGGTCCATCAAGTTTCTACAGAGGTGATCTGCTAGAGCATTTTTGAGTCCCTGGAAGATACTGTGCCATGAGGTGCAACCCCAGAGTGTGCAGTTTTCCAGACTTGCATGCTAGGCAGCACAGGGGATAAGAATGCATGCCTCCCTGCTTGTTTATGTACCACACGTCTGTGGTATAGTCTGTTTTTATTAACAGGACCTCTGGTTCCTATTTTTCTTTGAAGGCTATCAGGCCTTTTTGCACTACATAAGTTCTTTCCAATTGATGTGTCTATCCTTGAACTGTACCTCCCACTTCCGTTGGGATTGAAGATGTTGAAAGTGATCCCCCAGGCTGTCTCTGAAGCATCCATGGTAAGAGTTTGGCCCCGTGGAGTGAAACTGCAGGGAAGGCACTGATTTTGGCTACAAGCCTGTATCCACCATGCAAACTCTTGTATCTCGGTCTCTAGAGAGTGACAGCTCTGGCACCATATCTTCTTGAGGTATCACTGAAGCTTCCTCATGTGTAGCCTGGCCAGGAGAACCTTAAGGATACATGATGTCATATATCCCAGTGCTTGCAGAAACTCTCTGGCTGAGATGCAATGTCTGTGCTGGATTTTTTGGAAGTAGTTTGTCAAAAAGGAGACTTTGTCCAAAGAACAGTCCAGGAGTGCCTCCAGGAACACTATCCTTTGGGTCAGGGCAGTGTTGGATTTCTGGAGATGTATTGTGAATCCCAGAGAGGACAGGAGATCTTGAGTGAATTTCAGGTTCTTGAGGAGTTTTGACAAGTCTGTGGCCTATACTTGGAAATCGTCCAGGTAAGGGTATATCTGGACCTCCCTGGTTCTGCAGAAAGCAATTACAGGTGCTAAACACTTTGTGAAAACCCTTGGAGTGGTAGATAAGCCAAAGGTCAGTTCTGAAAACGAATAGTAATGGGAGCCTGCCCTGAAGCAAAGAAAGCTTCTGAGAGACTTCAGAATTGGAATGTGCATCTTTTAGGTCTAATGAGACCATGAAAGCCTTAGGGGGTTTATCAAAGGTAATGCCTTGTGAAGACTGGTATCATGACATAGGGTGGCTCCCTTTAAACCAGTGTGTCCTGACATCGGTCATGGTGTCTGCCAGCCTGGGAGGTGGAGAGAGTTTTCTCTGGTGGTCAAACCAGCCGAAGACTTTCATGGCAGGAAATCTCACAAGTCAGGACTGCAAGAGTGAAAAAGAAAGATCATCAAATGGATATACTGCAGCCATGATAGTGCCTCAATGGTTGACAGGTGGGGAGGAGAAAAAGTTATCAAAAAAGGAAAAAAAAAATCTCGTAGTGGAGAGGCTGTGTAGGCATGGATGATCTGAGGAAGGTGCAATGCCCTTCACAAAAAGTGAAACGCTTCCCGTTTCTGTCCATTTGTTGACATTCTTTACCACTTTGGGTGTTAGCACATCAGGTTTCAAGATATATCTGATTGTGGAATACTTTTATGTTGCATTTTATGTTCCGCAAGGCATTATGCAAGCTGTATCTACCTCAACATTTCCATGAGATTTTTTTCTGATTCAATGCAGCATAAACAAGCACTCTAGAGAAAAGACTTTTAATGAAAAAACTACAGCTAGTACACACTAAGAACCAGCATTAAAACAGTAAAGCACCGTCTTAAATCATGGCCACTAAAGGAACAAGGCTGTGAATATATAAACCTGAGGTATGAAGACTAGAAAAAATATAGATTTTTACCCTATTGCATACCACTGCTGAACCAAAAACTGGTAAACTAGAAAGGTAGTGTGTATTGCTCTATACATCTAAGGAGCTATCATGTAAATGCGAGATTACATCTGTAGACCTTTATGTCTAATGTTTATATTTCCTTTTCAGGACATTATGGAATGACCTGCTGTCACAATTGTGTGAAACCTGCTACTCAAACAAGCCAAACATCAATGAAAGCAGATTGTTAATGTTTTCTTTCTATGTGGAATGGAAGTGAGTGTCGCCCAGTCAACATGCAGGTTATCTTTCAAGTCAAAATGTTTACTATACATACATAGATGTGATTTAGCCTTTACAAAGCCTATATTTAAGAATTACAGTTGTATAAGTAAACTTACCACAACAGTAGGAGCAGTTGTTGGAGTAGCCTAAGCTATATAGAATGCCTTGCCAAAGACTGGACCACACAGCCATCTCCTAAAGCTTTAGGGTACCTTCCCAGGTGCTAGCCATTTGCACAGCTCAAGGAGAGCAATACAAAATCGATGGCTAGAGTTCCAAAAACTACAGAGCTTTCTTGTCTCAGAAGATGGAGGCCAGAAACTGTCAGATAGGAACATTAATAATAAAAACACCATATACTGGCATAAAAATAGCAAAAAAGAACAGGGATAGAGGGAAGAAGCAGCTATTGGAAAAGTGTACTATTTGAACATCTACTATTATGGTAAGCTTACTTGCACAACTGTACTATGTTTATGATTAAATCACTGTTACAGTAGCCTAAGCTATATGGAACGAATACCAGACATTACAAAGAAAGGGAGAAGGAAGAAGGCTCAGTGTCAGAGTCCCTGGAGAATAGTCCTAGCCAAGCCTGCTCTGGACCTAGACAAGGAATCTAATTTGTAGTGCTTGGTAAAGAAATTTACAGATGGCTACGTTGCTTCCTCCAGTATATTTCCGGACTCCACTTTTTTCAAAAAAGCCACAAAAGCAGCCAGAGCCCTGACTTTGGAAGTGTCTTGATATGGTGAGAACAAAAAAAAAAAAGCAATAGCATGACAACCATTTAGAAATTCAGTTTTGATGCAGATTGTTCCTATTTCTTATCTTTGTATTAATAAACAGCTGATCAGAAGTCTTGAAGGTTTTTTTTCCCTGTTACTGTAGTATCTGAATTAACTAAATATCCAAAGTGTGTAAAATTATCCTTTTTTGTTTTGGGAAGAAAACTGGGAGTGGAATTGTCTGGCTTGATATAAACTGTGAAACAACTTTAGGTATAAAGGAAGGATTTGTTCTTAATGTCAACCTATCACTGTGAAAAATGGGATGGGGATGACTTATAGCAGCTTGCAACTCAGATGTTCATTCATGCAGATAATCACAGACTTCCAAAATAATGTGAAATCGCCACGGGAGCAGGTTCAAAAGGAAAGAGCAAGTTTTTCCAGTACAAAAATAAGATCCTCAGAAGCAGCCGCCTGCCTTCTAGGTGGACAGACACAAAACTCCTTTTGAAAAAACTGTTTCACTTGATGCAGAGTAGAAGAGGGGTGGGGTCTAAGGGCAGCCAAGTAGAGAAGACCTAAAGGTAAATCTTGAAAGAACAGTAAGAAAGAACAGAGGATAAATTTTGCAGAACAAAGAAGTCTAAGCCTTGAAAAGTTCTTATCAGGGCACCAACTTGAAAATCTTTTCCACTTAACCCATAAATGATTTTATTGTAGAAGGTTTATTTTAGCCTCATTTAATGTGTGCTGCACACCCTTAGGAAATAATGCTGTCTAATACGCAGTCAGGTGAAGTTGTTGAAGACTGGGATGCATCAAGCAACCAAGTTCTGAGTGAGCAAGTACATTTTGTGAGGAAGTTTTTGATAATTGCCACTGCCCATTTTCAGAAAAAGGGAAAACCACTGATGCCGGAGCCAAAAGGGGTCACCACAATCATCTCTGAGGAGTCCTTCAGCACCTTTAGAAGAACCTTGGTTATCAAAGGAAAGGGTGGGAAAGACGTACAGAACCTCCCAAACATGGGAATGAAAGGCATCTGTCTTCCAGGCCTGTAAGGAGTGCTGGAATGTAATTTCTTCAACTGTCTGTTGTGGTTGGAGACGAGCATATCTATTTAAGATGTTCCCCAAAGATGCGTCAATTCCTGGAAGACCCTTAGAAGCAACTTACACCAATGAGGGTTTATCCTGGTCCTGCTCAGCTTGTCTACAATATGTTTTGCTCTGAAGAAATGTAGGCAGCTTGCAAGGACAAACTAAACTGAGTCTTAGTCTCAGGCTTCCATAGCTAGTCTGCAAAGGGATAGGAATTGGTTCCAATTGTTTAAGTACCACATCATTGTGGTGTTATAGGTTCATAAATTAGTACTAAGCTAACTGCCCTTGTGAGCCATTTTAAGCCTAACCAATTATCCCTTGTGAGACTCAAACCCTGCACCTTGTGCTTGCAAAGCAAACAACTTAACCATTAGGCCACCCTTTCAACCCTGAAGGCCTGGAGTCCAAAGATGGTTCACAGACTTCACAGTAATCATTAAAGCCATAATTTCTGACATTTATGCGCTTTCATTTGTATTTCTTTATTCCAGAAGCCCTAGACTTTCTCCCCCCTTGGACATAGTTCCTCAAGTAAAGTCTGATGCATCTGTGGTCACAGACTGAGTGGGGGCTGGAAGGGAAAAAGGAGACCTGGGATGAGAGAATTGAGTCACTCACCAGTGTAACTTCTTGTATACAAACCCAAACACCGGAGTTTGAAATGAAAAGGTAGATATTCCCTGGCAAATGCCAAGGTATGGTTGGAAAATATCATAAAAAAAGGTCCTTGCATCATTCCATTTTCTTCCGAGAAAGAAAAACCATCATGAAGGTGTATCCAGTAGACATTCCAGAAAAAAAATATCCTGTGAGATGTGATGAGAAACTTCTTTTTCTTTCGGTTGCTCCCATTAGGGGTCGCCACACCAGATCATCTGTTTCCATTTCCTCCTGTCCTCTGCATCTTGCTCTGTCACACCAACCACTTGCATGTCCTCTCTCACCACATCCATAAACCTTATCTTAGGCCCTCCTCTTCCCTGGCAGCTCCACCTTGGCATCCATCTCCCAATATACTCGGCATCCCTCCTCAGCACATGTCCAAATCAATGCAATCTTGCCTCTCTGGCTTTGTCTCAAAACCACCCAACCTGAGCTGACCCTTTAATATATTAATTTCTAATCCTGTCCATCCTCGTCACACCCAATGCAAATCCTAGCATCTTTAACTCTACCAACTCCAGCTCTGACTCCTGCCTTTTCATCAGTGCAACCATCTCCAACCCATACAACACGGCTGCTCTCACTACTACCATCTTGTAGACCTTCCTTTTCACTCTCACTGGTATCCATCTGTCACAAATAAGTCCTGGCACTCTTCTCCACCCAATCCAGCCAACCTGCACTCTCCCTCACCTCTCTTCCACACTCACCATTAGTCTGAACTGTTGATCCCAAGTATTTAAATTCATCCACCTTGGCCAACTCTACTCCTTGCATCACCATTCCTCTGTCCTCCTCCTCATTCACACACACATTTTCTTAGTCCTGCTGAACTTCATTCTTGTCCTCTCTAGAGCATTTCTCCACTTCTCCAGGGTCTCCCCTCTATCTGTTTCCTACTCACTACAAATCACAATGTCATCTGCAAACATCACAGTCCACAGGGACTCCGGTCTGATCTCGTCTGTCAACCTGTCCATCACCACTGCAAATAAGAAAGGGCTCAGAGCTGATCCTTGAAGTAATCCCACCACCTTGAATGCATCCGTCACTCCTACCTCAGATCTCAACTGTCACACTGGCCTTGTGCATATCCTGTTCCACTCTTACATACTTCTCTGCCACTCCCTACTTCCTCATACAATACCACAACTCCTCTCTGGGCGCCCTGTCACATTCTTTCTCTAAGTCCACAAAGACACAATGCAGATCCTTCTGACCTTCATTAACACCCTCTGAGAAAACATCACATCTGTAGTGCTCTTTCCTGGCATGAAACTGTACTGCTGCTCACTAATCATCACCTCCCTTCTTAACCTAGCTTCCACTACTCTTTCCCACAACTTCATGCTGTGGCTGATCAATTTTATCCCTCTGTCATTACTACTGCTCAGCACATCACTCTTATTCTTACAAATTGGTACCAATACACATCTCAGACATCCTCTCACTTTCCAAGATTCCGTTAAACAATCTGGTTAAAAACCCCACTGCCATCTCTCCTAAACAACTCCATGCTTCCACAGGTATGTCATCTGGACCAACAGCTTTTCCATTAATCCTTCTCTTCACAGCTGTCCTTACTTCCTCCTTGCTAAACCGTTGCACTTCCTGATTCAATATCCCCACATCATCCAACTCTATTTTCACCTGAAATCCCAGGATGAGACCACAGCATGACATTCTTGACAACCTGTGAAATAATCTGCATTTTTTCTTTTCTTTTTTTACCACAGCCTCATATTCCTGACAACTTGTGAAAAAATCTGCAAAAATAAGACAGTAACCAAAATATGGAAAATGTGAATGCTCTACAACATAAACCTGGCCATTATAAAAGCCAAAAAAGCCAATCAATTTGTACACACTTAAGAGATGCTGATAAACCAAAGGGCAAAGGAGAAAACTGAAATTGAAAACCAGACACAGAAAAACATAAAAAGTGAACAAAATCTTTGAGAACTGGAATGTGATGCATAGATTTAGGAAAAAAGGTCTAGTATAGGTTTCCAGATTCCTTCTTCCTTTGGCACCAGAAAGATCCTTGAATAAAACCCTCTCTCGCTCTCTCTCTCTCAGTTCTGGTGGAATAGATTCTATAAACTCTAGTACTGCATGTAATCTAGAATAGTTGGGAACTGGGAGGTCTGATTGGCTGAATGGAGGAGGATCCCTTGAAAAAGAGGAAAGGAATCCCAATGCCAGTTGTACCCTTTTTAAATGGTTCTTAAAACCCAAGTGTCTGAAGTTATCTGGTAACAAAGAAGAAAGTGAAGAGATGGTCTTCAGAAAGCTTTACAGGACTGCAAGGGTAGACAGGGGAAAGCACATGAAGGGAAATATAGTGAATCTATTTTCTTAGATCGTCTTTAGTTTTAGGAGCACCCTCTTTTTTTTTTTTTTTTTTTTTTTGCACCTCCGTGCCATTGCGTTTTAAAATGTTGTTTACCTGTGCATTAATGGGGATGCTTATTCTGTTTCCTTTAAAAAGAACCTGAACTGGGAGAAAACATTTCTATGATATTCTGGCAAGGAGATACGAAAAAGCTGGAACCCCCCCCCCAGGAATTAACAGCCCACCTCTCCTACAATCTTTTAAGGACCTCAGCAGAGGAAAGATTAAACACTTCTTTATCTGGGAAGCATTCAGGATCTCAGCTTTGACATACTCTGGTAAATTCTGAGAAAGTAGTCAATCAAATCGTATTACTAAGGCAGTAGCAGCTGTTGTATTAAGAGGATCAGCAATATCATAAGTGTATTTTAGAGAATATTTGTTTACTTGAGACACAGAATAAACTAGTGAATTCAGAAATGCCTTAGCCTCAGGGACATCCGCAATTAACTTTCTCAATTAACAAAGGAAGCCAGCAGAAACAGACGTGAGCCTGACAATTCAATATTCTTAACACAAAGTGGAGTAACTATAAACTTGCCTTTGTAAGTTGGAAAGACTTGGAAAGAATAAGGCAAGAAGCTGATTTTGACAAAGAAACTATTCAGGATCTGACCTGGAGTTAGAAAAAAAGAATTTGTGGGTCTGAGGCACATGATTTAATTTATCAGCCTTTCTGTGAACAGGTGGCTGAATGTCAGGCCAATGATGGCCATAAAGAAAGCATGCTCTAAAGTTGGCAACACAGGAGGAACAGCTGAAGAGTGAGGAAAACCCACCTGTAACAATCACAGTATATTTGCTGGAATTCTGGTATTTCTTTTGTTCCCACTGAAACAAGTCCCTCATTCTGGCAACAATATAAAAAAACTCTTCAGAAGAAGAATTTAAAGAATAACTTTCTTCAGAGTCAGACTGCCCATACTGTGGGGTTTGAATTTAAGAAACAGTATGAATCTAAATCTATGTCCCCCATACTGGGGTTCAGAAGCAGAGAGAAAGAGTGGGGGAATATTTTGTTTGTTAAAAGATGGAAAACTCAGCATGTAAAGAATGAAAGGCTTTAAATAAACTTTTAGCAAAATTACACATTTGGCCTTATGTTTCCTTTTTCTGGGAAATGCCCCAGGAAAAGAGCAGCTTAAAGGACTGTGCCTTCACCAAGAATGAAGTTCCTCAGAATGGTTTAGTGGAGGAGCACTACCCATTTCCTTCTTTGATTCCAGGAAGAGTAGTTTTCCCTTACATGACAAGGGCAGCCAAAACGCCAGAGAGAACATGCCTGCTTCCCATTACTTAATGTCTTCCTGAGAAGTACTAAAGGGACCAACAAAAACTGATGAGCAAAGGGATAAAACAAAAAAACAAAACAGATGACTATAGCGGAGTCATCCATCAGCAGCTGAGGTGAAAGGGAAGCTTCCTGAAGCACCTTCCAGACACCTTTTTTTTCCTGTGAGTAAGGGAGGGAACGTTCGAGTCAAGATCAATGTCCTTGCCACAAAAGGTGTTGACAAGTGGTTAGCAGTACCTTAAAGAGTCGGTCTTACTTCCTGACAGAAAAGTTAAGTTCTGCGGTAAAGTGTGTGAAGGGTGAGATGTACAGAGAAAGGAAAATGTTAGTGTATGCATTTCATTTTTAATATGCTTTCATAAGATGGATTGCTGAATGTTTTTTGGTATGCATCTGATGATTTGCTTCCTGCCTAACTTTACTAATTGTTGACAGGGTAGAAACGTAAAAAGTTTTGTTATCTGTAGAAAATTCAATTATGGAACTTGGAACTCATATCAGATCATCTTTGTTAGCAAAATTAATGCTGTAGTGTTCATTTTTAATTGGTCAGTGGTTGTTCTAGGATTGTTACAATAATGTTGTAATGAAAGTATAACAATTCCATTATTCTCTAGTTCAAGGAGAGAGGGGGCCTGGATTTCCTAGTCTCTCACGTTTCTCTTTGCAATACAGGAGATTATTCTCTACTGAACTGTGCTGTTTGAAAGTTATTGGGTACCTTAAGTGTTTTCGTGACAACCACCAAACACACTAACCCCAGTTCATGGTAAAGCTAATTGCCTGGACAGTAATACTTTTCCACATAAAATACAATAAAATAAGGTACTCTCCCCACAGGATCTCAGAGACGTGTCAACCAAAAAAGGTGTCCATAGCAGAGGTTAGCACATTTGGTGAATCACCCCAAGAAAAATACATTTTGAGGTAAACATTTTTAAAGATAACCCCCAAAACCATAAGTCTTAGTAACAAGTTTTGACCAAAAAAAAGTAACATTTTTTTCACATCATCTATTTGAAAGATATTTCACACAGGGAACCATGACAAAAATGTCATTTTAGTGACGGCCACTAAAAATACCAGTTACAGCTTTTAGCAAACATTTCTGACAGAAAAGAACTTTTCTTCACAAAAAAATGATGTGGAAGGTATTCCACAATGGGGTACTTATCTGTCTAGCTTTGGTGAAGTGCTAGCCAAGCAATGATTATTCAAATCTTGCAGGGAAGAGGGTACTCAAACAGCAAGAAAGATCTACAGTTTTGGTGCTTCAGCCACTGATTTTAAAGGTTCATAAGTCCTTATTAGTTTATTGATCTGTGAGGATCTCAAGCCCAGCCTTGCATCCCCATGGCAATTATTAGTCTTTATATTTTGCAAGATGAACATCCAAAGATGGGCCAAAGAAATATATGTTAGGGTAAATACATATTTCCTCTCTTCATGAGGGCCTGTGATGATAAAATAGGGGATAATTTGTGGTTACCCATCCAGTCATCCAATTTACATTTAAATAGAGTAAGAGAAGTACTCTGCTTTATGTGAAGTATTAGACTTTTCCATAGAAGTGGCATTCTCTGCGATACATACCTACCCTTCCAACATGTTGTTAATTCTGCAAAAGATTGTAGTCTCTTAAGCAAGTATATATGATATTACTGGACTTGCGAAATGTGTAATAGATCTGATGAAATAGGGTCTCTTGAAGCCCTATATGCAAGGCAGAGGTTACCACTCAATGGAAAATATGATACAGAGAGAGAGAAAGTAGGTTTTGAGTCAGTATGCATAGTTTTTAAGACTTTAGGCTCTATTTTTTAGTGAGTAAACACTGTGGTCATTACAGTTGTAACAAGTATTTGGACAGGTACA
Organism: Protopterus annectens; assembly: GCF_019279795.1. Classification (NCBI taxonomy): domain Eukaryota; kingdom Metazoa; phylum Chordata; order Ceratodontiformes; family Protopteridae; genus Protopterus; species Protopterus annectens. The sequence continues at coordinate 596,877,266 of NC_056725.1, read as the reverse complement.
TACTTAAAGGGGCATTATACTCACTAATCATCCTAATGCGCAGAGAGTACAGAGTAAACATTCCTACAATGGGGCTAGGGTAGGCCCAGGGGGAGGATGGTCCCCTTTGTAGGAGGAAGTAGCAGTCCACAAAAATCACAAAAACTGATAGGCCAAAGAAGAGCCATAAAGACGATAAGAGTGGAATATTGAAGATAAGAAAGAAATTATGTATTGTTGCTATTATGCAAAAAGCCCAGAATTTCCAGACACAAGATATACAAAAAGACTGAGAGATAAATTAGAGGAAAGAAAAATACTTCTGCAAGAAAAACTGCCAGAAGCTTCAAATAAAAATTTGTGGTCATTAATACTACACATTTTTTTTAAAAACAGTATATATAGACCACGAAACTGATCTGTATGGAAAAAGAAGCATCTGAGGAAGTGCGAAAATATAAACAAAACCTAGTTATTTTTGAAAAGTATAAAACAAATATGGACATGGGAAAGAAAGACAATTGATATGGTGCAATATTTATGCAAAGGCGAAAGCCAAATTAATCAACAAAGAAGGCAGCCCCAAAGATATTCAAAGAGAAATACAAGCAAAGGCATCCATAAATGGACAATTTCACAATAAAAAAATATTACAAAGGGGGAATGTAGAAAAGCAGATAAGTAAAGTAGAAATTAAAAACAAAATAAAAAAACAAAAAACAAAAACAGAAGTTGAAGTTATGGAGTGCCTGCTAAGTGAAGGACTTGATGTTGAAGGTCTAACACAGGTTACATCACAGCATGATGTAACGAGTCCTCAAAGTAAGGAGAAACAGGAAGATCAGGAAAAGTCAGAAGAAATATGGACATGGGAAAGAGAGAGTTAATATGGTGTAATATATCTATGCAAAGGAGAAAGCAAAACTAATCAATACAAAAAGAGCAGCACCAAAGATATTTGAAGAGAAATACAGGCAAAGGAATCCAGACATGGAAAACCTTACAACACAAAAAATAAGAAGACAGAGGAAAAGTAGAAAAGGAGATCAGTAATTGAGGAGTTAAACAAACTGGTTATGGAGTAACTCCAAAGTGAAAGATTCAGTAGAGAAAATCTAATTGAGAAAGCACCACAAAAAGAGAGAGCAATGGAACTCCAAATTAAGGGGAAACCAGTGGAACTGGAAGCAATTGGTCAGGTGCCACATGAAGATATTTTGAAGCCTTCCACAGAAAATGAGTATAAACATTCACTTGAAGCTGGACGGCAAGGGAAGGAACAGGAAACTGGAAACTCTGACACAGTTAATGTTGAGAAGTGATAGGCCAGGGAGTACTCATGACAGAGCAACAGAAGGCATATGATGAAATTGAAGAGAATGTGCCTCAGGAAGATGCAATATAACATTCTATAGAATGCCTGCAGGAAATGGAAAACAAAAAATGTGCCTTCAGTTTAAAAGAAAACGAGCTAAGAGAAGAGTTACTTGACTTAATAGAGATAGACATATTAAGATCAATGAAAGAAATAGATTGCAGAAGGTCAATAAAACCCAAAATGTCAGAAGTTTGATAAAGCAAATGAACATAATAATGACTGTCCACACAGATCCATGCAATATAACAGAAGTAAACAGGGTACATTACTGTGCAGCTAAATTAATAACCAACAAATTTCTACCACAAGAACACAGGGTAGTTTCATAGTTTAGTACTAGGCTATCTGCCCTGGGGCATTTATAAGCCTAGCCACAGTGATGTGGCTTTCGCCACCCCATGTAATGGTACAAAAGTGTACAGAATAGATTTAGAATACTGTGCCTCTTTAGCTCTCATGGTTCTGATGGATTTGAATTTTTTGAGGTGGAACATGTCCATCAATTCCTGATTGGACATGGCCTTGTACGTCAGGCACAGATCACCTCTGAGTAGGCGGTATGCTATTGAATAGAGCTGGAGTTTCTTTAGTCTGGCAGCATATGACATATGTTGGAGACCCTTGATTCTCTTGGTGAGGTACTTTTGGGGTCTCTCTAGCTGTTGCAAGTGCCGGGTGAGGTACATACCAAATGGGGCATTGTACTCAATCATGAGCCTGATAAGGGAGGTGTATAGGTGTACAATGACCTCCTTTGATCTGGATGTGAATCCCTTCATGATAAGGTGGGCAAGGTAGAAAGTCTTTCTAACCACTTTGGCAACGTGGGTGTCAAATGAGAGGTCACTATCGATTTGGGTCCCCAGGTCTCGGATTACTTTTGCCGTACTCAGTGGGTTACTGTCTATGTGATAATTTGTGAGTATTTTGTTTTTCCCAAAGGGGATGACTATACATTTTATGGCATTTAGTTTAAGGCCATGACTCCGGCACCAGTTGTCCGTTTCAGTGAGGCCTTTCTGTAGGATGTGTGTGTCAGCTGGTGTATTGACTATGGCACCTAGTTTGCAGTCATCTGCGAACTTTGTCAGCCACAACCCTCCCATGTTTGCTTTCACATCTGAGAAATAAATGCCGAACAAGAGGGGTCCCAGGACAGAGCCCTGTGGGACACCACTTGTGACTGGCTTTGAGTCTGACATGGCTCCAGCGATTTTTACTTTATGGGTTCTATCCTCTAGCCAGTTTGCAACCCATCTTGTGACATATGGATTTACATTTAAGCTGTTGAGCTTGTCTATGATCCCTGAGTGGGGTATTGTGTCGAAAGCTTTAGCCGAGTCCAGGTAGGCTGTATGGACTGCCTTGCCCTCGTCAATGGCTCTAGTGACTGTTTCGAAAAAGTCAACCAGGTTCAAAAGGCAGGATCTGCCCTTTACAAAGCCGAACTGGGTGGGATCAAGTGTCTGTAAGTCTCCAATGTCTCTGTTTATGAGTTCCATAATGATTCTTTCCATAGCTTTGCAGACCAGGCTGGTTAAGCTTATGGGGCGGTAGTTACCAGGGTCTGTAGAGGTGCCTCCTTTGTGGAGTGGGACTACTGTTGCTGTACGCCAGTGTTCAGGTACATATCCTGTAGTAAGGCTAAGGTTAAATAGCATTTTTATGTGCGGGTTTAGCTCCTCTTGGAGTTCACGTAGCACGCAACCCGGGATACCGTCAGATCCCATTGATGCTGTGTTTTTAGCTTTGCTGAGGGAGGTTCTCACCTGGACATCTGAGATGACAGGGAGGTTACATTCAGCTGGGATAAGTATTTCTTCTTTTGGGGGTGAGGGAGGGGAGAAATTTGCACTAAACCAGAATGTTGGCAATATCTGTGGGTTCAGTGTATTTTTTGTCATTATGAACTAACTCTGAACATATCTGAGGGTTTCCGCCCAGGTTTCTAACATAGCAGAAGAAGGCCTTGTGGTTATCTTTAATGTCCATAGCGATTTTTCTCTCAAAGTTGGCCTTGGATGTTTTTATGAGAGAACGTAGCTTTCTACTAGTGCTGATCAGAGATGCCTTCTCTTTATGGGATTTTGCTCTGTCGTGCAGTAGCTTCCTTCTTTTGTTATACAATTTGTTTATGGCTGGGGTCCACCAGACAGGACGCCTGCCCTTGGTGGAGAGGGTCTTGGTTTTATTTGGGATTGCATGATCCATGCATTCTTGGAGATGTCCGTAGAAAGCATTTGTGAAGGATTCTGCATTGTGGGATGTGGTTTCCACTGGCCCAGTGGGCTTAAAGGATACAGTCTCAGTTTTAAGAAGTGTAAAGTCGGCTTTTGAGAAGTTTTTCACTGTAGTATTTTGTGTTGGGGTGGAGGTGGGATATGTATATCCAGGGTGATTAGTTTGTGGTCAGATCTCACTAGTGAGGGGTATACTTCCGGTGTGGAGCACTTTGTCTCCATGTTTGTGATGATCAGGTCTAGTATATTATCTCCCCTTGTGGGAGAGGTGACTAGCTGTTCCACTGCATTTGAATTTATGAATTCCAGGAACCTTTGGGCTAGGGTGTTTGGGCTAGAATAATGCACCCAGTCTATGTTAGGCTAGTTGAAGTCTCCCAATATGATGGCGTTTGGTGAGACATTCATATACTCCAATGTCTTCAGGAAGGCTGAATGGGGTTCCTGAGATTGGGAGGGTGGTCTGTAACATGCTACCAGTTGTATAGCAGTTTTACCTACGGCTAGTTGCACCTGGATGGTCTCTAATGCTTCATGTGTTGCCACTAACCTGGAGGTGTGGGTGCCCTTGATGAATATGGACACTCCCCCTCCCTTTTTGGTTTGGCCCGAGTTTTGGGGCCGAAAAGCATGATACGAGGTATAGCCTGGTAGCGCTGGGGTGCTATCAGGAGCCTTGAACCAGGTTTCAGTTACTGCACAGACATCGATGTTCTCCATACTGAGGAGTGCTTCGAGAGCCTGCATCTTGAGATTTAGACTTCTGGCGTTGAGCAGCATTACCCTTAATTTTTTTCCATTTTTGTTTTCTAAGGAGGTGGATTTATCTTTTGAGCCTTGCCTAAAAAAGGCACTATAGGGCTGGCAAGAGCCTTAGCCAATATCCGGAAGCCCAGTGGTGACAGATGCAAGCCGTCCCTTGCGAAGCAGCGTGGCTTGTCCAGCATGTCATCCCAAGCAGACAGACATTGGATCCCCTTAGAATGACTCCAGTATTTGAGCCAATTATTAAAGCTGATCTTCTTGTCTTTGTATTGTGGCATCATTCTTGGTGAGGGCAAGATGCTGTTCAGGTTCAGGGTCATACCAGCCTGGGCTACATAATCAGAGAGCTCCTCTATGTCTCTTTTCATGTAGTCCAGGGAGGTACGTCTCAGGTCATTCACGCCGGCATGGACAATGATGGAGTCATATTTGTACTTGCTTTGGAGTGACCTGAGTGCGTGTGTTATGTGGCGGATCCCAGCTCCCGATAGGCAGCTCACCGTTACCCTCTCCTTGTTCAGCCTGGTAAGCGGAACGTCAGTGTGTCTGACTATAGAGTCACCTATTACTAGTGTATCAGGCATGGTGTTTGGCCTTAAGGGCTGTGATTGTTTGACACACTGATTTATTGAAGTATGTGTTGCATGTGTTATGTTTTGAGGTGGTGGATTTTTGGGTGTCTGCTTTGGGAGCCTCTGTTGTTTTGGTAAGTTTTTTGTTAGAGCCTCCGAGTATGTCATTGTGTTATTATGTGTTTGGTTTGCAGTTGTGGTAGGTCTATGTGGGACTGGGATTGGTGTGTGTGTGGTTACCTTCTCCTCCTGTCTGGTCTTGCCAGTCCTGAGCTGAGAGAGTTCAGCCTCCAGTTTGGCTATATAGTTGCATCTCTCACATGTATTTGTGTTTGTTGGGAGGAGGAGAGGGTTATCTGTGTACATGAGACAATTGTAGCATTGTCTCAAGATTCCCTGATTAACCAGCTGAACCGGTGAGGATGCTAGTAATCTACCACTCAACATGCTAGAATATTATAAGGGAGTGCTGTGCCTTTAAGGGAAGTGGGTACTCACAGGGGTGATAGGTGGATGTAGTGCTTACTTTAGTTAGTGAGTGCTTACTTAGAAGAGAGGTTTTGAGAACAAGTGCTAGGCTTATAATAAAGCAAGGGAGAGTGAGGGCGAGAAAAGGGAGAAATCAAATATCATCATGGAAGTACTGAACAGAGAAAACTATAAAGCAACTAAGACCAGAAGTGTCACTGTTACAAGAGTACAGAAGAGGAAACAGATCAACAAAAATACTTAGAAAGATAGACGTGATAAAAGCAATGTGCAGTATTAGAACAGATCAAGATCTATCGTGCACTATCGCAGATAAACTAAAAATCTCAGCACTGGCGAAAAAACTTAGAAGATACGCAGATGAATATAAAGGAAAAGTACAAAATAATGTATTGATGACCCAAACAAGTTTTACAGAGAATTGGGAAACAATGTAAAAGAAATTGAAAGACCACCAAAAAAGAAGAAATGATACATTTTGGAGACATAGCTATGAAGATCCTGCGGAACATAAAGATGCTAAATGGACAGAAAAAGTAAAAGAAAGAATAAGAAGTATAAGAAGTTTAAAGATACAGGATATGAAATGGGATGAACAGCCAGAGAGATTGAAACAAATTTAAGAAAAGCTTCAAACTGGAAAACCCCAGCCTCAGATGCAGTACTTAACTTTTGATTAAAAGTATTAACATCTTTGCATGAAGATTTAGCAATGAGTAAGAACTATTTATATACACACTGAACAGACACCAACCTGGCTAACAGGAAAAACAATGCTCCTACTTAACAGTGAACCTGCAAGCTACCCTAAAAATTATAGGCCAATAACTTGCCTTCCGATGTATAAACTATATACTGGAATTGATGCCGACAGAGTCTATAGTCATTTAGAAGAATATTCAATTAAGGCAATAAAAGAAAGTCATACAGAACAAAGGATCACTTGCTGTTAAATAAAATCATAGTGGACAAGTATATAAAAAAAAGGGAAGAATTTAAGTATGGCATGGATTGACTACAAAAAAGCATTTGATAGTATTCCACATTCATGGATAAAAAAGTGCTTAAAAAATATATAAGATACACCTTACACTGATCAACTACATTACAGTGACCATGAAACAGTAGCAGACAACTTTGCAATTAAGCCATGATACAGGACAAATTATTATTCCAGGGATAAAAATTCAAAGGGGGATAATTCCACAGTGAAAGAATGTCACCGTTGCTATTCTACCTTGCCCTTAACCCATTAAGCGGCATACTTAACAGCTTAGGCCAAGGTTATAACTTGGCTCCTAGATAAAGTGTAAAGACTTCTCATCTTCTCTGTCGATGATTTGAAATTGTATAGCTCATCAGATAAGGAACTGAAAGCACAACCACAAGTTGTCAAAACTTTTTCAGATGATATAAGAATGCCATTTGGTCTTGATAAATGTGGAAAAGCAGCCTTTAAAGCAGGAAAACTGCAGCACTAAGAAAACATCAGTTTGGGACAAGAATGTAATATAAAAGAATTTCAGCAAGAGGGCGTGTATAAATATTTGGGAATTGATGAAGGATCAACAATAAAACATGAACAAATGCAAATAAAACTTAGTAAGGAGTACTTCAGAAGACTTAAATTAATCTTGAAAACAGTGTTGACATCTAGGAACAAAATCCAAGCTATAAACCAATTTGCTCTTCCTGTCCTAGTTTACAGTTTTGGAGTGACTGACTGGCCCCAAAATGTGTTGAACAGATTAGACAGGAAAACGAGAAGGATGCTTCATGCTCACAAAATGATTTATAAAAACTCAGTGCATACCAAAATTATATATTTCTCATTCCGAAGGAGGGATGGGACTCCTTGAAATTAATTACTTGTACAGATCTGCATTCGTGGGACTCCACACATATCTGCTGACCTCAAGACCCAAATGTAGCTAAAGTTTTGAAACATTAGGAGAATAAATCTAAGATGACTTCCCTGCTTAGGCTAGCAGAAGCATATCGGCGTCAAGCAGGAATGGAAATCAAACCACAAGTGGATAAAAAAACAGGCAGCAACTGAAAGTACCAAAAACAAAAGAAAGATTGTAAGGTGAAGGACCAGATGAAAAGGCAAGAAATGTGGAAAATGCATAAATACAGTTGAAAGTATAGAAAACTTTTGGAAAAAACTCATGTTGATCAGGAACGGCTGCAAGAATGGTCAAGGAGAGGTGAATTCAAACAAAGAGATGAAAGGTTAATATTGGCGGCACAAGATAGTGTGCTATGTACACGGTGGTTTACAAAGCCCATTAAACACATGGGAGAAACAGATAAATGTAGGTTTTGTAAAACAGAATTGGAAACAGTTTCACACCTCATTGCTGTTTGCGACATACTAATGGCAGGACGACTGTATACTGAAAGGCATGATAATGTGGCGAGTGTGTTGCACTGGGGATTGTGCAAACATTATGGTGTTGAAGTGTCTGAAAAAACACTGGAAACATGAGCCACAAAGCATCATAGAAAATCATGAAGTCTACATCACAAGGGATCATCCATTATCAACAGTTCAAAAGACAGATGCTAGAAAACTGGATATAGTGGTCCATTAAAAGAAAACAAAAGTACCATTGATCACTGAAATCACCACACCCAGTGACTACAGTGCCCTGTGTACAAAGAAACACAAAGTCATAAAATATCAGGATTTGCAGGCAGAAATGAGAGCAATGTGAAAAAAAGATACCCAGACAGTCCCAATAGTAGTAGGAGCAATGGGTCATATAAAAGTCTACAATCCTATTTAGATATGCTACCAATAAATGCAACTCCGTACGAATTGCAGGAGTCATTACTGGGCACATTGCGGGTGCTGCAAAGAGCACTTTTGGCTGACATCAAAGTGTGAAACAATACTAATTTCATGAACTTTAATCTTACTTTGACTTAAGTAATGGGGTCCCATTCCCATCATGGTAGTAGAAACCCAAAAGAAATTGGAAAATAAAATGCAGGGGAACAACTAAGTCCCTAGATCAGGACTTTTAGGTATAAGCTGTAAGATAAAAAACAGACTTCCTTACAATAGTGGACATGGGGTGATCAAAGAACAATTCATTGTCAACAGTCTTCCATACCTCTGACTGTAAGATCTTAAGATGACACTAAGGAGTGGAAAAGCAGGTTGTCAGTGTGAAAGCTACAAGAGGAATCATGCTTGCTGAAGGATATCTTGGCATTTTGTTTTAGTCCATGATTTTGACACCACCCATTTGTATGAGACAGGCCATCTTGTAGGATTCTGGTGTCCTTTGGGAAGCTTATGAAACCAAGTTTGCAGTAGCTTTGACCTCCGAGAAGTAAATGCCAAAGAATGGAGGTCTACAGACTGACCCTGGGGCACCCCACTAGTGTCATGCCTCTTGGAAGAGGTAAAGCCAACCACCCTTACCTCTTGGGGTCTACTTGTAAGCCAATTTGCTATCCATCAAGTTACACAAGGACTAGCATTAGTTGGGAAAGTTTACCTCTGCTGCCTGAGTGTAGGAATGTGTCATACACATTGCAAAGTCCAGATATGCAGTGTGCACTGATTAGCCCTCGCCCATTGCTTCACGTTTTTTGAAGAAGTCAACCAGATTAACTAGGCAGGACCTGCCCATGAAGAATCCAAACTGGGCTGGGTTGAGAATTTGCAGGCTACCTATATCTCTGTTTATTAGTTGCATGATGATACTTTCCATAGCCTTACAGATGAAACTAATCAGGCTTATGGATCTATAATTACTCAGGTCCATTGAAGCTCCACCTTTGTGCAAAGAAATTTATATGGCACAAAGCTTGTTTTGGGGCCAATACTGAATAGCCTCTTTTAAAAAGTCTGATAAGTCATGTTTCAAGCTAACCAGTAAGCAGGCAGGTATGCTATCTGGCCCCATAGAGATAGATTTCATGGCAGATGTGGGTGTTTGCTCTAGAAATGTTGGAATGCTAGGGTGACATTAGGCCTGAATTTTTCTGTGAGTAGATCTGCACTGTCTTCCACGTCACAGTATGTGATAGCATTTACTCTAATCTGTGTCACAGTGTTGGGCATCTTTACTGAGAGTTTTAATTAAAGGAGGCTTTGGGGTTACCTTTCACCTAGCTGGCTATTTTTTATCTCTTATCTGGCCTTGGCTGATTTGATCAGTATCTGGAGTTACTTGTTTTGTTTAGAAAATGTGTCTTTAGATTCTTGAAAGGTAGTTACTTTTGCATGCAATGAGATTTTTTTTCCCTTTTATCACATATCTTGTTTACACTGGAGGTTAATTTTTCAGTTTGGCATTGTATTTGAATCTAAGAGGACAGATGCATCTATGCAGCAATTTACTGGTGCACAAAATTTGGCAGTAAAGGATTCTGCATAAGCAGTGGGATTGTCTAGGTGAAACAGCTTTGAATTTTGCCAGGCCAATCAGTTTTAGTAAATTAGCCTTTGCATAGTCTCTGAATACTGAGGTACTGGAGTAGGATTCAGGCTTAAGTCTCAAGGTGAATATGATTGACTTGTGGTTAGATTTAAGCAGGGAGAAAGTTACAATTAGAGGAAAGCAAAACTGCCTCATACTGGTAAAGTCTAAATCCAGGATTTTATTGCCTGTGGTTGGGCTGCGGACTTACTGGTCTAGGGAGTTTGCAATGATTAATTCTACAAATCTCTGGGTAAACATTTGAGGATTAACAAGTCTCCCAGTTTATGGAGGGAGAGTTGAAGTATCCTAAGAGAATTGCCTTAAATACTTAGGGATTCCGCAATGGTTAAGTAGGATGTGTAGGCTGAGGGGGACACAGAGGAGATCCTGCAGTTAACTATGATGCGAGAATGGACTGTTTATAGTAAGTTAGACATGGGGAGTTCCAGGTCATTACCTTGTCTAACTAGTCCGAAGGTGAAATTATTTTTTAATAATAGAGAGGAAACTCTTCCTTTACAGCCTATGATTAATGTGGTGGGCTTTTATGTGTGACAGGCATTGAAGTCCTGATCAGATGGTGCTTTCACTGGTCTTGAACAAGGTCTATACAACAAGGACAATAGTGCAGTTGTGTAAATCTTACCATAGCAGTAGATGTCCACTTCACTGCTGCAGTACTCCTAATGTAAGGGATCTCCTGCCAAGGATAGCCCAACGACTGGCCAGTATACAACAGGCGCTATATGTAATATGGATGCTTCTCGCTCAGCGTGTACGGCATAAAGGTGATGTACAATGCACACTTCAGAAATAAAAAGCCCCAGGAGGAACAGAATGTCCATAGGGACCAGGAGGAACATGTGCATCCGGGAGACGAGACAGAAAAACACTGCGGCCAAGACGGCAAGAACAGGCTACAGCAGAGAAAGCAGGAGGGAGGTAGCAAATACAGCAATGGTGAAGAAGCGCACATCTACTATTATGGTGAGATTTTACACAACTGTATTATGTCCTTCCATACTGCTGTTGCAGCATTGTTAACATGAGAGAAAGTACAAAAGCTCAAGAGAAAACTTGGGAGGAGGATGGCACTGAAGAACCCTCAAGAAACCCATGTAGGATAGCCCTGCAAACAACGTCCAACTTATAATGCTTTGTAAAGGTATGGACAGAAGAGCAAGTAAGCAGCCTCAAGGATGGCATTGTTTTCCAGGCCCTTGAATAAAGCACTAGAGGATGGAATGGCTTTGGCAAAGTGAGCCTTTACTGAAGAGGAAAGAAATTTGCCATGAAAGGAACAACAAAAAGAAATTGCTCTAGAAATCCAAGAGATGGTTTGTTTAGAAACAGCTAAACCCAAAGATCTGGGATGAAACAAAACAAAAAGCTGCTCAGATTTGTGTATAATTAGAAGTTATGTCCTTACCATAACGTTCCATGTGGAGTGTTCATCTCGCCTTTGTTCTTACACATGGGTTCGGAGCCGATCCTCGGCTCCGTGTCGGCCGCTTGCAAGCTCTGCATCAAGAAGAAGCTCGAAACCAACCTAACTCCCACAATCCCCCTCCGCCTTTACCTCAGATCTAGTTTGCAAGCAAACCAGCAGTCAGAGAGAGAGAACACACTCATGCAAAAAATACATAACTGCAAGAACACTTATAGCTATATATACATATGTACATACATATATACACAACAACTGCGAATGCAGAAGCAGAATAACCCAGACCAGGCAACAAACTGTACGTTCTTCCTGAGGGTGGGAGGGTGGGAATGTAAGAACAAAGGCGAGATGAACACTCCACATGGAACGTTATGGTAAGGACATAACTTCTAAATGTGAGAGTGTTCGATCTCGCCGTTTGTTCTTACACATGGGTAGCGTCCCTAGCTCCATGTTCCTGAGGAACTCATGGGAGAATGTTCTTGAGCACAGTGGAACCAAAGGATGCCCTGTCCCTAGAAACCCTGTCCACCTTGTAATGAGAAATGAATGTATGTGGTTTAGACCAAGTGGCAGCTGCACAAATAGTGTCTAATGGTAAGCGAGCTGCATGAGCCAGGGATGTAGATACTGATCTTGTAGAGTGCCCCTTGGGTTTGGCAGGTAAAGTTTGTTCTGAAGTAGCATAAACAAACATAATGCAATCAGTTAACCATTTGGAAAGGGTTCGTTTAGTAACTGCTACACCTTTCCTGCTGTCCGCAAAGGCTATAAAAAGTTGATCCGATTTCCTGTGATCCTTTGTTCTATCCAAGTAAAATCTAAGTTGTCTATGAACATCTAACTTGTGTAACATATACTCCAACTTATTGGAGTGATTTTTGAAAAAGGTAGGGAGTTCAATGGATTGATTAATGTTATTAATAGAGCGGACTTTGGGGAGGAAGGATGGATTAGTGCGAAGAGATACTCTGTCGGAGTGAAAGATCAGATAAGGGTGTTTAACAGAAAGAGCCTGAAGCTCTGACACCCGCCTAGCCGATGTAATGGCCACCAAAAAGAGGGTCTTCCACGACAAATACTTCAATGGACAAGAGGAAGCCGGTTCAAACAGAGGCAACATCAATTTAGACAACAAAAGGTTCAGATTCCACGGAGATGTAGGAGTTCTAACTGGTGGTCTAATATGGAAAGACCCTTTTAAAAAGGCCTTACAAAGTCTGTGAGCCATAATAGGTGCCCCACATTCTTCCACATGAAAGTTGGAAATGGCAGCCAATTGTACTCTTAAAGTGGCAGGAGAAGCTCCTTGGTGGAACAACTCTGTTAAAAACTCCAAAATCTTGTTTAAAGGAGCTATAACAGGATCCAAATGCTGTGTATGTGCCCAGAAAACAAAGCACTTCCATTTACTAGTGTAGGTCTTTGTAGTGGAAGCTTTATGAGAAGCCACTAGTATATTCTGAACTGCAGGTGAAAGAAGATCAGACCTGGCTAAGTAGGGAAGCGGTGCAACCAAGCTGCTAGATGGAGTGACAAGAGCGAGGGGTGGGGAGCCCCTGACGAGTGGGTCAGTAGATTTGGCACTGGGTCCAGGATCCAGGGTCCCCGAATACGGTGTGCCAGAAGAAAGGGAAACCAAATTTGACGAGGCCAGAATGGGGCAATGATAATCGTCCTTTGCAGGTTGTTGGCTTTCTGCAGAAACTTTGCAATCAGGGGAAAGGGAGGAAAAGCGTACAGGAGACCCGGGGGCCAATCGTGAACCAGCGCCCTGGGGACTTCCCTGGAGGGGGTAATAGGGCAAAGTAGCTCCTGCATTTGGCGTTCATTGGAGACGCAAAAAGATCGCAGGAAGGCTGGCCCCACTTGCGAAAAATCTTCTTCGCAACTGACTGTTTTAGGGACCACTCGTGAGGCAACAGGATTGCTCTGCTCAGCCTGTCGGCTATGACGTTGGATGACCCCGGGATGTGCGTTGCTATCAGAAAGCGACCCGTGGACTCCACCCATTGCCAGATTCTCATGGCCTCTCTGCATAGCTGATAGGACTTGGTTCCTCCTTGTTTGTTTATGTACCAGACTACGGACATGTTGTCCGTCTGAACTGCAATAGTCCCTAGAGGAAGAAGGGGAGCAAAGTGTTGCAACGCTAGAAACACTGCCCTCAACTCTAGAACATTGATGTGCAGATTGTACTCTAAATTGGTCCATTCGCCTTGGACTGTCTGTCCCTGAAAGATGCCCCCCCACCCTATCAGGGAAGCGTCCGTGGTCACCATAGCTGTCGGCGTGGGTAGCACAAATGGTCTTCCGCTGGAAAGGTTGCAAGTCCGAAGCCACCAGGCTAGGTGAGATTTGCATGTATTTGTGATCAGAATTTCGTGTGTCAGAGGTAGCTGTTGGAACGACCATTGTGCAAACAGTAGCCATTGTAGAACTCTCATGTGCAGTCTTCCCAATGGTATCGCAATGAGAGAAGCTGCCATGAGACCCAAAACCTTCAGAACCAGTTTTGCTGGGGACTTTCTGGATGACAGAAGGAGAGAAATGTGGCTTTGTAGTGAGGCTATCCTTTCTGGAGGAAGTCTTAGAATTAAATGATACGTATCCAATTCTGCTCCTATGAATGAGATATGCTGTGATGGCTGTAGTGAAGATTTTTCGAAATTTACGGAAATTCCGAGATGAACACAAAGCTGTAGTGTGTAATCCCTGGCCTGAATGAGTTGACGCTGGGTGGTGGCAGAAAGGAGCCAGTCGTCCAGATATGGAAACACCTGGAATCCCAGGCGTCTCAGGTGAGACGCCACCACTGCCATGCATTTGGTGAAGACCCTGGGGGCTGAGGTCAGACCAAAGGGCAGGGCTCGAAACTGAAAGTGGCTGGCTCCCAGCCGGAAGCGCAAGTGATCCCTGGACGCCCTGGCCATTTTGATGTGGTAGTATGCGTCCTTCAGATCTATTGAGCACATCCAGTCGCCCTTCTGTAAAAATGGAAGGATCGATTGAAGCGTGACCATTCGGAACTTTTCTTTCTTGACGAAGGTATTGAGGTTGCTTAGGTCCAGAATCGGCCTCCAGTCCCCTGTCTTCTTTGGAACTAAAAGAACCTTGAGTAAGTTCCGAATCCTCTTTGGTCCGCTGGGACTGGTTGGATGACTCTTTTTTCTAGCAGCTTTGAAATTTCTATAGCTGCAGGGTCTCGCAGATGGGGCGGCACATCTGGGAGTCTTCTCTTCGAATTGGGGCAATAGGAAGGGTATTCTGTAGCCTCTGGTAACAACGCTTTTACCCAGTTGTCTGATGTAAGATTTTGCCAGGCCTGAGGGTATAAAGCTAGCGACCCCGACTGCCTCCAGAGCAGGACAGTCGGGCCTCCTCTCAGGAGTGCTGGAAAGGTTTCCCAGGGGGTGTATCCCTGTCACCTTGGTTTTGCGGACCCCCTCTGCCGCCAGGGCGGCGTCTTCCACCTCTGTCCCCTCCTCTGCCTCTAGAGGGGGCATCACCCTGTGTGCCTGGGAAAGATCCTTGGGGTTTTCGAAACCAAATTTTTCCACCACGTTGCCCTTTGGGGTACGGTCTGGATGGGGTGGAAAAACGGACTCCGACAGCAGACAGAGTCTTTCCCTCCTGCTCACACCGGGTAAGGGTCTCCTTTACTTTGGGGCCAAAGAGAGTGGCACCATCAAATGGGGCGTTAGTAAAGGAAGACTTGAAGGCTTCCGCAAACGAACATAAGCGCATCCAGGATTGTCTACGAAGAGCAATCGCTGAAGCTGCTGCCCTACTCGATCCTTCGCCGCGTATGAGATCAGCCTCATGGACGAGTTTACAATGGATGTAAGGGTATTGAGATGTGCTGTAACTTTCTCTGAAACAGCAGCATCTGTAGTACCCTGGAGGGTATCTCCCAACTCTTTGATTAGATCCCTCTGTAGCCGTGTGAAGTGGGTCAAATAGTTCAGGGATCGCATAGAAAAAGCTGCTGAACTAAAAATGCGCTTCCCGTACCTGTCCATAGTCCTAGAATCTTTGTTAGGCGGATGGACAGATGAGGAAGATTCCGACATCTCCTTTTTCGTGGCCGCTGCCACCACCATAGCGTCCACTGGTACTCCCTTTGTTAGATAAGCCTTATCCTGAGGGGCAGTAATATACTTGTTAGGCTTTCTAGGGACTGGCTCCACCATGTCAGGCGTCTCCCATGCCCTTCGAGCAATCAGCTCCATCAATTCATCGAAGGGCGGAGTGACCCAGGAGGAGGAAGGGCGAGCACCGAATGCCTTCAGCAAGACTGACTCATCCTCAGAAGGGGGAAGGGATTGCCAATCATCTCTCTGCTTTAGGATCTCCAGGATGTCAGAAAAAGAGACATCCTCTGAGGGTGACTTTGGGGACCCTTCTGACTCATCCAAGTCAGTGTCCGATGTCAATGATTCTTGTGGAGAATCTAAGTGTCTCCTCTTACACAATCTTTTCCTAGGGACTTCTTCGGGGGGAGCCTCCGAGGAAGAGGGGGCACCCTCCAGGGGTGGCTGAGACACAGGTGCTCGACGCTTAGATGTAGCCGTGGGTGCAGAGGAGGATAACGGTCCTTTATGGGGAGGAGAAGCTGTTTCTGCTGATGTGGTTGTCTGGGTAGACAACACCTTCCTCATGAGGTCGAAGGCCCCCGGGTCCCGAGTCGAGGTATCTCCCGGTTCCGAAGAAATGGGAAGAATCCCAGAGACAGGCACCGAAGGCATCGACCCCGAGGACGGAGCCGAGTCTATCCGAGCAGAGGCCCCGAGAGGGAGCGTCGGAACCGAAACATCGGTCCGACTCTCGGTCCCGGAACCAAGGATGGATCTTCGGCTCCGAGACTCCGGTACCGGATCCGACGGAGTCGAGGTGAACGGAGCCGACCGAGAGAAGGACAGTTCTGGCACCGAGGGCTCCACAATCAGCAGGTCAGCCTCTTCCGGCTCCGAAGACTGGACAGGTCTCGGAGGAGGAACAGATGGAGATAAGGGAAGGCCTTCGAGTCTCGACACCAACTGAGGAGAGACCGAGATGAGTTTGGATAAGGCCGTATTCTCCATTAACTTCTGCACCACGCGGTCTACATCGGTGTCGGAGAGGGGTCTGGAAGAGCGCGTCAAAGGAATCGAAGACTCAACAGTGTTGGGGGAGGGAGCTCCGTCACCGGTTCCAAGACTCGAGGCTCGGAAACTGACAACAGTTGAACACTCGGTCCCGAAGTCTGTGGAACCGGTGATCGAACCTTAACTGAAGAGCTCGGAGCCGATGACCTGGGCTCCGACGTCTTCGATTCCTTCGAGGATTTGGATGCCTGGTCTGAAGCATCCAGAGCCTCCTGAAAAGTAGGTTTTAAAAGACCCCTATCCATAAGTTTCCTGCGCCTATCTGTCATGACCCTTCCACTGAAAGAATGACAAATTGAACAGTCTTCTTGCAGATGGAGAGGGCCAAGACAG
The DNA here is from genome assembly GCF_019279795.1 of Protopterus annectens. Classification (NCBI taxonomy): domain Eukaryota; kingdom Metazoa; phylum Chordata; order Ceratodontiformes; family Protopteridae; genus Protopterus; species Protopterus annectens. The sequence continues at coordinate 596,860,474 of NC_056725.1, read as the reverse complement.
TAGACGCAGGAACTATGATTGTCAGTCACTGACATCTTTTGCCCACATTGGCAACGTTTAAACCCAGATTTAGCTTTCTCAGACATTTTAAGTTAGAAACAAGTCAAGTCCAGTAAGAAATGTCAATTCCGGTAAATTAGTCAAATCCAATAAAAGGGTCAATCCGGTAGTCAATCCAGTAAAGGGTGGGGTTAGGCCCGAAGGGAAAACTCTAATAAAGTTTAAATAACTTTATATGGAACCGAGGATTCCTCGAAACTATAACACACACACACACAGTCTCTCAAATAACTTTTTAGCAAAAAGAAATTCTTAGAAATACAAGAAAAAATATATAAATCTTAGCTTAAGGTTGCTCGAGCTCATCAAAGTGATGCGAACGCTGCAGCGGCAAACTAGATCTGAGGTAAAGGCAGAGGGGGATTGTGGGAGTTAGGTTGGTCTCGAGCTTCTTCTTGATGCAGAGCTTGCAAGCGGCCGACACGGAGCCGAGGATGGGCTCCGAACCCATGTGTAAGAACAAACGGCGAGATCGAACCCTCACATCTTTAGTTTTAACTAAATAATATCTGAGCTGTCTATGCAAATCCAAGGTCTGAAAAAAACACCTCACTGGCAGTCTGCGGAGAAGGAAAAAAAAAGAAGGCAAATGAATATACATCTAAATGAAGAGACATCTCACTGACCACCTCACAGTCTCTATGAAAAACTAAAAAGGGAATAGCCATGACAGCCTGAAGCCCAGACAGAAGTGAGGGCTAAAAGAACAGTTTTCCTAGTACAATGTTGCAAGATGTCTACAATGTAGATTTATTATCGAGACAGGGGAAATGCATTTAGAGAATGATCTTTGATCAGAAATTAATATTTTTATTAAGGGTAATTGTCAAACTACAGGAGAGGTTTACCAGGCTAAATGTTTGGGTTGTCCAGCACTTTATGTAGGTAAAATGGAGAGACATCACTGTGACAGAATTTATGACCACCAGTATCAAATTACAACTGGCATCCCTAACAACGCCTTGTAGAAACACTCCACAAAATGCCCCTCATTTAAGAGCTATGGGTCTGGCATTTTAGAACACATCCAGGCAAACCCTAAGGGGTGGAGATTTTAAATCCCAGTTAGGAGAGAGAGATGAAATGGCAAGTAAAGTTACATGCTTCATAGGTTCATACTAGGCTATCAGACCTGAGGCAATTATAAGCCTAGCCCGATTCTGTATGGCTTACGCCACCCCTTGATTTGAGTATACTGTGCCCTTTTAAAGGTTTAGTTTACTGTGCCTCTGTCTAATAGTGACATGGGAGTAATCCCTGGGACAAACCTACGATCCCCCATCCACCTATCGAGATTCTTCTTGAAGAGATTCAGTGAGGTGCTCTGCCTCACATGAACTGGAATTCTATTCCAGAGCAAAGGGAGCCTCTGGGTTATGAACCTGTCCCTCCAGCAAGTTCTATTTATTTCTGTGCTGAGGTTCAAGTCCCTCGAGCGTGTGGCTCTAAGGGATTTAGATTTACTGAGGTGGAGCATGTCCATTAATTCTGGATTTGACATAGCTTTGTATGTCAGGCATAGATCGCCTTGAAGTAGGCGGTATGCAACTGAGTAGAGCTGGAGTTTTTTTTAACCAAGCAGCATATGGCATCTGTTTGAGACCCTTGATCCTCTTGGTGAGGTACTTTTGGGGTCTTTCTAATTGCTGCAGGTGTCGGGTAAGGTACATCCCAAAAGGGGCATTGTATTCTATGATGGGCCTGAAGAGGGATGAATAAAGGGGCACGATTACCTCTCCTGATCTAGATGTGAAACCCTTCGTGATGAGGTGGGCTATGTAGGTGGTCTTTCTAACCACTTTGGCAATGTGGTTTTCAAAGTAGAGATTGCTATCAACTTGGGTCCCCAGGTCCCTAATAACTTCCTCTGTACTTAATGGGTTTCCGCCTATGTGGTAATTTGTGGGCACATTGTTTTTGCCAAAGGGTATGACTATACATTTTTTGGCATTTAGCTTTAAACCATGGCGCTGGCACCAGTTATCTGTCTCTGTGAGACCTTTTTGAAGGATGTTTGTGTCAGCTGGAGAGTTGATTATGGCGCCCAGTTTGCAGTCGTCTGCAAACTTGGTGAGCCATAGTCCTCCGTTTGCCTGTACCTCGGAAAAGTATATACTGAACAAGAGTGGTCCCAGGACAGAACCCTGTGGGATGCCACTTGTGAACGGTTTCGAGTCTGACATGGCTCCAGCAACTCTCACTCTGTGGGTTCTGTCTTTGTGCCAGTTTGCGACCCATCTTGTGACATAGGGGTTTATATTTAAGCTGGATAGCTTATCTATGATGCCCGAGTGGGGTATTGTGTCAAATGCCTTTGCAAGGTCCAGATAGGCTGTGTGGACTACCTTCCCTTCATCTATGGCTTTGGTGACTGTTTCGAAGAAGTCAACCAGGTTCAAAAGGCAAGATCTGCCCTTGACAAAGCCGAACTGGGTAGGATCTAGTGTCTGTAAGTCCCCAATGTCTTTGTTTATGAGCTCCATGATGATCCTCTCCATAGCCTTGCAGACTAAGCTAGTCAGGCTTATGGGGCAATAGTTTCCAGGGTCCGTAGAGGCTCCACCTTTGTGGAGTGGGACCACTGTTGCTGTACGCCATTCTGTGGGCACATATCCTGTAGTGATGCTGAGATTGTATAGCTGTTTTATTTGCGGGATTAGTTCCTCTTGGAGTTCATTTAGGACGCAACCTGGGACGCCATCTGGTCCCATGGAAGCAGTGTTTTTTGCTTTGGAGAGGGCAGCCTTCACCTGAGCATCAGAGATGTTTGGGAGGCAGCCCTCTGCTGGGATAGATACTTGCTCTTTTGGGGGGGAGGGGGTGGAGAAGTTTGCACTGAACCTGTCTGCCAGGATATTGGCGATGTCTGCGGGTTCAGTGTATTTTTTGTCGTTTAGAATCAACTCAGAACAAGTCTGGGAGTTGCATCCCAGGTTTCTAACATAACTGAAAAAGCCTTATGATTGTCTTTGGTGTCCTGTGCAATTTTTCTCTCGAAGCTGGCCTTGGAGGATTTTATGAGGGATCGTAATTTTTTGCTAGTACTGATCAGAGATGCCTTCCCTATTAGTGATTTTGCTCTATCATGTAGTAGCTTCCTCCTTCTGTTGTACAGTTTATTTATGGCAGGGGTCCACCAGACTGGACGCCTGCCTTTGGATGATTGGGTCTTGGTTTTGTTTGGGATAGCATGATCCATGCATTCCTGGAGATGTCCGTAGAATGCGTTTATATAGGATTCTGCAGTTTGGGCCGTAGTTTCCAATGGCCCTGGGGCCTTGAAGGATTCCACTTCGGTTTTGAGAAGTGAGAAGTTCACTTTTGAGAAGTTTTTCACTGTGGTTTTCTGGGTTGGGGTGGGGTCGGGATGTGGACATCCAGTGAAATTAATTTATGGTCTGATCTTACCAATGAGGGATATACTTCTGGTGTGGAGCATAGAGTCCCCATGTTGGTAATGATCAGGTCTAGTATGTTGTCCCCTCTTGTGGGAGTGGTGAATAGTTGTTCCATAGCATTTGAGTTTATAATTTCCAGGAACCTTTGGGCTAAGGTGCTGGGGCTTGAGTAGTGCTCCCAGTCAATGTTTGGGTAGTTGAAGTCGCCCAATATAATGGTGTTCGGAGAGATCTTCATGTTCTCCAATGTTTTCAGGAAAGCCGAGTGGGATTCCTGACTTTGAGAGGGTGGTCTGTAGGATGCTATAAACTGAAAAGCAGTCTTGCCCACTGTTAGTTGCACATGGATGGTCTCCGATACTTCGTGCAATGCCACTAACCTGGAGGTGTGGATATCCTTGATAAATATGGAAACTCCCCCTCCTTTTGTGGTTCGGTCTGGGTTTTGGGGCTGAAAAGCATGATATGAGGTATAGCCTGGTAGTGCTGGAGTGCTCTCTGGAGCCTTGAACCAGGTTTCTGTCACTGCACAGATATTGATGTTCTCCATACTCAGGAGAGCTTCGAGTGCGTGCATCTTGAGGTTAAGACTTCTGGCGTTTAGCAGCATTACCCTTAGTTTTTTGTTCCTTGTGCTGTCTATGGGGGTGGGTTTGACTTTTGAGCCTTGCCTAAAAAAGGCACTATGGGGGTTGGCAAGAGCCTTTGCCAATATCCGAAAGCCCAATGGTGACAGGTGCAAGCCGTCCCTAGCGAAGCAACGTGGCTTGTCGAGCATGTCCTCCCAGGCTGACAGACACAGGATCCCCTTTGAATGACACCAAAATTTTAGCCAATTGTTAAAATCGATCATTTTGTCTTTGTACTGTGGCATCATTCTTGGTGAGGGTAAGAAGCTGCTCAAGGTCAGGGTCATACCAGCCTGGGCTACATGATCAGAGAGCTCCTCTATGTCTCTTTTCATGTAGTCCAGGGAGGTACGTCTCAGGTAATTCACACCAGCATGTACAATGACCGAGTCATATTTGTATTTGCTTTGGAGTGACCTGAGTCTAAATGAGAATGTTTCCTCTATTAAATAGCAGAGCTATATTACTAATGTACTGCACTATTACAGGTTTTAATACATTCACAAATTCATTAGCATCAAGATATTGTCATAACATTTACTGTGTGTAAGTTTTAATACACGTAGAATTTATTATGTATGGTACCTCTAATTTTTAATTAGAACATTAAATAAATAAGCATGCTACATAAATATGTTGTATTGTAATTAGTGAGTCTGAAGAAGTCCCAGTGTATAGGGCCACAAGTGCTTAATTCTTTTTAATGTTTTATTTTTAATAAAGTTTGTGTTTTTAAGAAGCTCTGAGGTTCCGGAGTTGTTGCCTGACCACAGTGATTTATTTGGACAATGTTGTAAGAAAGCTGAAGCAGCAGGCTCAAAATGAGCCTGAATCAATTTTGCAAGAAGAAAACCGGGGTTCCAGGAAGGTGTAAATAGCTTTCTTGAAGGCCTGATATGAAGGATGCCTTTAAGAAATTGTGTAACCTCAAATATAGAGGCCACAGGAGAATCTAAGGACAAACATGCAGAAACTGCTGGTAGGTGAGCTTTAACTGAATATGCCAACCCAGCACGGATCAGATCATACCAATAAGAGAGAACCATAGGAACCTGCACAGATAAGGGATCATGGTTTCAAGGGGGGCACCAGACAGAAAATACTCTTCCATTTGGACAAATGTTTTCCTGATAGTGGGTTTCCTGGCTTCCTGCAGGACCCAAAGCATGTCCTCAGAAAAGAGGTGTCTAAAAGGGGATCAAAACCCTGGACAGTGGACAAGTAAGGATGAATAAGAGACCCCTTGTCTTGTGTGGGAAGGTCCACCTGATGAGTTAACTTGTGGTGATTGTCCCTGGCCAAGTGACAAAGAAGGGGGAACCAATGTTGTCTGGGTAAAAAGGGAGCCACTAGCAAGATTTTGGGGGAGGCTTTCTTGATCTTGTACAAGACCTTTGCAAGCAGAGGAAAGGGAGGGAAGGCATATAGAAACATCCCCTTCCAAGAAAAACACAGGATGCCTGTTTTCCAACCCACAGGACTTAGGACTCTGGAACAGAAGAGATGAAGCAGTCTGCTCAGACGGAATGTAAACTGTCTGAACAGTCACTGGATATTGGACAGGCAGATCCCAGAGCTAGCCAGCAAAGGAGATAAGATCTTGTACCCACTTGCTTGATGACATACCAACCACATCACTGTGGCATTGTCTGTGAAAGCTTTGCGGGGTCCAGGATGAAAGAGTGTATGAAAAGCCTGAAGAGTTAGAGACAGCCTTCATCTCCTTCATGCTGATGTGTTCCAACTTCTGATGAACAGGTCAGAGACCCTGAACCTTGAGACAGTCGAGGGTTGCTTCCTACCCCCTTGTCTGAGACATCTGTAAAGAGTTGGGACTGGACTCTGGAAAGGAAGCCCGAGTTGAGAGAAAGTTGATGAATCCACCACTGAAGCTCAAGACAATGCCCCATTTGGGATGTATCTTACTCGACACCTGCAACAGTTGGAAAGACCCCAAAAGTTCCTCACCAAGAGGATAAAGGGTCTTAAACATATGTCATATGCTGCCCGACTGAAAAAACTCCAGCTCTATTCAGTCGCATACCGCCTACTCAGAGGTGATCTGTGCCTGACGTACAAGGCCATGTCCAATCTGGAATTAATGGACATGCTCCACCTCAGAAAATCCAAATCCATCAGAGCCACGAGAGCAAAAGACTTAAACCTCAACACAGAAATAAATAGGACGTGCTGGAGGGACAGATTCATAACCCAGAGGCTCCCTACACTCTGGAACAGAATCCCAATCCATGTTAGGCAGAGCCCCTCACTAACTCTATTCAAGAGAAATCTTGACGAGTGGATGGGAGATCGTAGGTTTACCCCGGGGGTCATCTCTGTGTCACTACTAGACAGAGGCACAGTAAACTAAACCCTAAAAGAGCGTAGTATTCTCATCCTAAGGGGTGGTGAAAGCCACACACACTCTGGCTAGGCTTATAAATGCTCTAGGGCAGATAGGCTAAGACTGACAAGGAAGACAGGAAACCAGAAGTCCAGGGAGGTGACACTGCTGAAGCCACAGTGATGTGAGATACCACTGAAGCTTTCTCACATGGTGCCTGGCTACAGGCAGCATGGAAATGATAGAAGCCATAAACCCGAGTACTCTGAAAAAGTCCCTGGCTCTGACTGAATCCAAAGGAAGAAGAAACTGGAAAAAGGCAGTCATAGAAAGGGCCCTGGGAGCAGGCAGAAATATCAGTATGGGGATAGTCTGGATCTTACAGTCAAGTCAAACATGATCCTACAAAGTTATTCTGAGTTAAGAATGCTTTCTGAAAGTTTACAGGAAACCACAGACACTGCAGCAGGGAAACGGTGAACTGGAGATCCTTAAGCAGAGCCTCAAGGGACTCAGCTTGAATGAGCAGATTGTCTAGTTAAGGAAAGAGCCGAAACCCCTCTCATCCTGCAAAAAGCATCGACAGGAATGAGGCATTAGGGAATACCCCTGGGGCAAAACAGATGCTAAAGAGCAAAGCAGATAACTGAAAATGCAAGCAAGAAACAAAGAAACACAAAAAATTCCTGAAAAGTGGCTGGGTGGGGGATATGAAGGTAGGCATACTTGAGATCCGGAGAGACCAGAAAGCCCTAGGGAAGAGGAGGATGAAGCAAAGTTTGAAGAGGCAACGTCTGAAAGCAGGGGACTTTGAGAAAGGTGTTGAGCTTAGAAAGGTCCAGAACTGGTTTCCAGGTAACCCTCCTTCCTGTCTACCAGAAATATTCTGGAATTAAAAAACCCTCCCCTCCTGGGCAGGGGACACAGCTTGAATGGTGCCCTGGCTCAACAGGGAATGAAGCACCTCTGGGAAGAAAGGAAGCGGTTCTTGAAGAAGTTGAGAAATGCCTAAGAAAGGGAGGGAGAGCCTTCCAAGCCACGAAATTTGCCTGGCTGAAAGAATCTGTTGTAATCCTTAACTAATTTGGAAGAGACACGGAAAGATGAAAGGAAAAGGGAACCTGGCCAAGGGAAAAGGGAAGCAAACTGTCAAATGGAACCTTGCTTGTCCTGAAAAGGAGGTTTGTGAGAAATAGGGGTCTGTGTAGATTTAACAGGAGGTACACGTCTTGAATCATTTTTACCCTTGGATGGAGGGCACGACTGTCTGCAAACAAAAGCAGATTTGGAAGAGTAATTCCTCAAACTTTGGAATAGGAGAGACAAAAATGTTTCAACTCCTGCAAGGCTTTGCCCTTATCCTGGACAGATTCAAAACGTTCAGCAGCAACAGTACCAAAAAGATTTTTTTTTTTTTTAATCATCATAGGAACATCCAATAATTTGGTCTTAACGTCATTAGGTAAAGCCTGAAGACGAAGCCAAGATAAAGCCTCACAACAGAACCAAATGCAGCAGAGCCCTGGAAGAAACATCAGCCGCATCATAACTACATTTAATACAGTGGTAGGCAACTTGAGAGCTACAACCCAGTAAGAAAGGGGCTGAAGCCTTCCCCTCAGAATCAGGAACATCAGAAATAACCTGAGAAACTTGAGAAAGGAGTTCTAAAAAATATTGGGTCATATGAGTGTAAACCTTGGATCGAAATGATGGCCACTGTTGAAGTGACACCCCAATCCCATGTGCAAAATGGGAAAAAGGGGTTGAGGATGGATGGATGAGTCTTGGTAGTTAATAACCCTAAAATAAAGGGTGGCAGGACTATAAACCCTCTTGCCCAGTCTCTCCATAGACCTACTATCCTTATCTGAACAAAGCAGCTCAGAAGAGGGCAATAGCTTGGAGGGTTTGTCAGAGGAGACTAACAAAAGGGTCAGCAGAAGGGCACTTGTACAGAAATTTACAACCATCATTCATCTTTTAAAATCTATCAGTTTTTTTTAGAAGCTGGGGGCTAAGAATCAGGGGCTACAGAAGCTGATGAAAAGGTATCCAAGGAGGGGAGCCAGAAATGGAAGAACAGCAGAAGACTTGGAAGACTCCACCTGGGGGAGCTCATAATACCGCTTTTGGATATCAGAAACCAGATAGCAATTCCACTTAAAGAAATCCATCATACTGGAAATAGTGTCCATAAAGGAGAGTTCCTCTAAAGGGGAACCCAGACTAACAGAATCTTCTTCCTCTGAACCACAGCCAAAGGGAAAGGGATCCAAGAAGAGTAGGCTAATGACTCTTCCTCTGAATACTGATCTTCTGCAGAGAAATCCTGCTCCTTAGGCTGTTTAAGAGGAGTGGAAGAATAGGGAGGGGCAAGCAGAGAGACCCCTTGAGGAGGCTTTAAAGCCATTAAAGTGCTAAACAACCAGAGTAAAATGATGCCATCCTCATTGGGGATCCTTATCTGCAGGGGAAATATGCTTGGTTTTCTGTTTTTTTTTCTGCAGGATGTCTGCTTGAAAAACCCTGGGAGGGTCAGACCTTTGTCGACATTCAATAAGCATAATAGGGACCTCTTCACTCACTAAGATCTGCAGAATCCCTCTTGGTCTCCCTGATACAGTCAGCTGAGGCTCCTCCTCAATGTGTGGAGCAAACATCTGGAAAGCTCTGATGACATCCGAGAAATCAGATTCATGGCTGCCTCTGATGGGGTTATGGCAGAGGAATCCAAAACAATGACCAACGATCATCTGGACTTTCACTGCACGCAAGAGAAATGTCTGGGGGAGGCTGGACAGCAGTCACATCAGTCTTGAGTTTTTTGGCCTTTTTCTTGGCTGACAGCTGATCCTCACAATGTGAAGACAAGGTAAACAGACAAGGAGGAGAGGCAACTATGTAGGGTCTTGGGGACAAATGCTTGGCAGATAGAACACTGCGTATTTTGTGGGAAGCACCCAGACAAGAGAGATACTAGCCGTGACTATTTTTATGGGGAATCTGCCTACTACACTAAAATTTTCCCTTTCTGGATGACATGAAACCAACACCACTAAAAATAAAAGAAGATGAGGAAGAACCCCAGTCAGGTACTTATCTGAAAAATGGCTCATAACTAGTATAGAAGAAAGGCATTCAGACCACTGTTCAATGATGCCATTCAGACTGGCAGTAAAGAACTTCTGAAGTGTGTGCGATTGCATGTCACCTTTAAGCCCTATGCCCTGCTTGAACAGCATACATATGATGTACAATGCCTTTAGATACTAAAGGCTTTGGTATACTGGTCAGTTGTTGGGCTGTTCTTGGCAAGAGATCCCTTACATTAGGCATACTGCAAAAGTGATATGGAAGGACAAGCATAAATCAACCTTCTCCAAGGTAAGTAGTGCTTGTAGGGTGTGGAGATTTTTTTTTTTTTTTTTTTAAGGCTCCTAGCACTGAGCAGCAATACCTTAGTGTTGTGTGGATAAGGTTATGCTGGAAGCATTAGACAACTGACATTGCCTCAAAAAGATACAATGATGGTAGAAAAGTTTCAGCCAATATATGGAAACATTAAGGGGAGTGGTGCAGGTCATCCCTAGGAAAGTGGTTAGGAAGGTCTACATGTCCTCTCAATTGTCACCAGAACCTAAAAAAATTGTTGATGTAATTATCTTTTGTTCATATTGTGGCATCATTCTTAGTGATGGTAGAGTACTGCTTGAGGCTACATTCATACTTGCCTCAGACACACAGTCCAAGAATTCCATCATTTCTCTCCATTTAGTCCAGAGAGGCAAGTCTGAAGTCATTTACACCAACATGTACAATGTTTGTGTTGTATGTGTACTTATGGTGCAAGCACTTGAGTGCTTGCATGATATGACTCGATGCCTAATAGGCAAATGACCATGACCCTTCTCTCTGCACAGCCTGGAAAGTGTCACATTGGTACATCTCCCTGTGGAATCAAGTATATCTAGGATACTGGATTGTGCAATAGTCGTAGGGGTGTTTATGGTGGGTGCTGCCTGCATTGTGTGCTTTTAAGGTTGCTGAGGGTACTTTTTTGTTAGGTTACATTTAGGAGGCCTTTGTGGTTTAGATAGGTTACATTTAAGAGCCTCAGCATGCATAGGTCTACGTCTTTGCTGTGTGGTTGGTTTAGTATGATCCTGTACAATACTGATAACCTGCTTGTTATTTGCAGCAGCTATGTGAGACCGCTTTGTCTCCATTAATAATGTATAATTATATCCCTCATACATCAGATTCTTTAAGTAGTAGGTAGTTGTCATTAAACATGTGACAATTGCTACATTGTCTCAAGATGCCCATTTCAAACAGGCTAAATGCATAGAAAGTTGGAAAGAATAAACCTATAGTACCAGCTACCTAGTAATGTGGGCTGAAAAGGGAGCAGTGCCTAAAAGGTTTGGCATTTACTTACTGAAGTGTTGTACAAATGAACACACCAAGTCTACTCTATAAACGAACCGTCCAAGTCTACACACAAACAACATACCAGTTACAAGTGAGAGATAAACAGTGCAGTGCAAATGCAGGCAACTTACAATAGTGCAGAAAAAGTAAAAATATTCAAACAAGCCCACTGGCCAATAGCAAAATAGCACACTTCAAGGTTCGAGAGTAGTCAGATGGTCTAGAAATAAATAAGTTTTCTCTCTCTCTCTAGTCTTCCTAGAATCAAATCAAAGCAAATTCTCACTCAAGAGCTACACAGTGGGCTAAGGCGCATGGAAAGTACCCTAAAGCTTTGTAAGCCAGACAGTTGTTCTAATCTTGAGCAGAATGTCCCATGTATAGTGATCTAATGATAAACACTGAGAATTCTCTACATGAACTGTGTACTACATAACACAAATCACTATTGCTTGTTCATTACCCCTAAAGGTGTGCATCTGTTTGCAACATCCTCCTTTTTTGACAAGCTAGAAAACTTAGCTTTTCTAAACATGTGAAGTAGCAAGCATTACATTAAAACTGCTCACTTTAAAATGAAACCGAACTTTATACTAAATCATATTATGGGTTAGTTACATTAAAATGAAAAATGCAGTACTACAATGGAAAAGCTATTTTTAATAATACAACTTTTTAATTAGAAACATGCATAATTCTGCAACAGTCCACATACCTGTCTGGTTTCTTTGAAGTATAACTCTGGTATGGGAGATTATCAATCTATTTACTTTCTTCCCTTTTGTATGCATCTACCATATAATGTTCCATCTGAGTTGCTGCTTTTCATTTGTCTTCAACCTGTGGGACACAGATCCGGGACGGATTCAACTCGGCCGCATTCTCCAGCATCGGATCCAAGCTCCCCCCTACCCATAAGGCCCCTGCCTCCCTCCTACCCTCAGATCTACTTTGCTGCCAACCATAGCATCCCAGCCTGACACAATGCCTTACCCCTTGCCAAACATACCCAGAAAGTACTACAGGGTAGAACAAGTCATGTCAATAAAAGCTGCGTCTCTTTCGGCCACTCAACCACACAGCCCACATAAAGCAGGGGGGGAAGGAGGTAGGGAAAGTTGAAGACAAATGAAAAGCAACAACTCAGATGGAACTTTATGGCGAGTACACAACTTCTTTATCTGAGGTTGTTGTTTTCATTTCCTCTTCAACCTCTGGTACAGAGGCCTCAGCTGCAAAAAACCTGGAAGGCCCTCATGGAAGGATATTTCGGAGCACGGCAGAGCCAAAGGATGCCCTGCTTCTTTAGAGAAGATCCAACTTGCAATGGGAAATGAAAGTATGCAACGATACCAGGTAGCCGCAGAGCAAATATCATCCAAGGAAACTCTGGAACAAAAGGCAGGTGAAGTGGCCATAGACCTAGTAGAATGCACCTTAACTTGATCCGACGGAGATAAAGTTTTGACTTAATACGGCAGAACTATGCACTGAGAGATCCAATGAGCGATGGTGACCTTCAAAAAAGGTTTAGAGTAGAAAACAAAAAGTTGATCACACTTACGAAAAGACTTTGTTCTATGCAAGTAAAAACGTAACTGCCTGTGAACACACAGCAGGTACAATTTATACTCTCCTTTAACCGTAGAAAAACTAGCACCCTGTTGAAAAATACCTGCCAGAAACTCTAAAATAGCAGTAATCAGGGCAGTAAAGCGGTCCAAAGTCACGGTGAGATGCCCTAATTGAAAAATGTTTCCACTTACTAGAATAAACTTTCCTAGTGGAAGATTTATAAGCCGCTACCAATAACTTCTTAACCGGAGAAAGACAGCCCGGGAGTCCTAACAATCATGGCAACTGCAGCAGCCAAGCGGTAAGCTTCAGACTAACCAGATCTGGGTGTGGAATCCCTAAGGGATATAAAATTAGATCTGGAACAGAGTCCAATGTCCAGGGAGGACATACTATGTGAGACCACAGAGAACGGAACCATACTTGGCGAGGCCAGAATGAGGCAATAAGGATGACTGAGGTCCTCAGCCATCGAGCTTTTTGGAAAAATTTCAAAATCGGGGGGAGAAGAGGATTAGCACACAGAAGACCGGAGGGCCAAACATGAACCACAGCCGCTCTGGGGACTTACCCTGGTGGAGGGCTCAGAGGGAAAAACTCGCTGCACTTCGCATTGGAAGGAGAGGTGAAGAGATCGCAGCAAGGCTGACCACACGTTAGAAAGATCCGTTTTGCTACTGAAGGATTCAGAGACCACTCGTAAGGCATCAGGATAGACCTGCTGAGCCGGTCTGCTATAATGTCGGACCTCTCCGGAATGTGAATTGCCACCAGAAAAAAGCCGGTAGAGATCGCCCACTCCCACACTCTCATGGCTTCACAGCAAAGGGGATAAGACCTAGTTCCCCCCTGCTTGTTGATGTACCAGACTACAGACATGTCTGTCTGGATGGCAATTGTTCCTAGGGGAAGATGGGCACGAAGAGCTTGCAATGCCAAGAGCACTACCCTCATCTCCAAGACGGTGATATGCAACTGGGTCTTCAGGGAAGACCACGCACCTTGTGTCCCTCCCAAGCAATGCCCCCACCACCAGAGTAGGGAGGCATCCGTGGTCACAGTGGTTGATGGGGGCAGGGCAGGAAGAATAAACAGGTGACCCCAGTGAAGGTCTAGGGATTGAATCAACCAGAGAAGAGAATCCCTGCATGCTTGAGATAAACAGGACGGGAGAATGCCAGATCTAGTAATGACCACTGGACCGCAAGAGTCAACTGGAGCAGCCTCATGTGCAATCTGGCCGTGGGCACAGGGGTGATTGTACCCGCCATGGAACCCAACACCCTTAAAACAGATTCCGCTGGGGGAGATTAAGCTTGAAGGATGCACAAGACATAGTTTGAGGGATTGCAGTCTGAATGGAGTTAGAGAAACTTTGGTCTGAATGGTGTCCTGGTGTCCTACTGAGCTCCAATAAACTCCAGAACTTGAATGGGTTCAACCGAGACTTATTGAGATTTATGGTGATGCCCAACTAGTGGGCGGTTTGAAGAAGGGAATCCCTGGCTTGGCAGAGTCGATGCCTGGAGGGAGCGGAAAGGAGCCAATCATCCAGGTAGGAAAAGACCTGGAAACCCAGCAGCCGTAGGTGAGCTGCTACCACTGTCATCACTTTGGTGAACACCCTGGGGGATGTAGGCAAGACCAAAGGGTAGCGCTCTGAACTAGTAATGACTGGCCCACAGCCAGAAGCGGAGAAAAGTACAGTTGTCTACACTTACCATAAATGTAGATGTTAGAGTGTATTCACTGTTGCAGTCATCACTCGTGGGTTATCCCTGCTGTGGTAGCCTTCGGCCGGCCCGAATACCAGTCAGTGTTTTTGTGCACCGGATGCTGTTGCCTGTAGTCTGACATCAGGCCGTCAGTACTATAAAGCGAGGCAGCCGACATCATTACATCAGTTTTTTTTGTCCTAACCCATCAAGCACAAGGTAAAAGAGAGAAATGGTCCTGGTGGCTAACAGCCACCTTGAAAAGCATGCGTCTCCCTACGGGAAGATGTGAAAAGGGGGATGGAGGGAGGGATACCAAGACTGCAACAGTGAATACACTCGAACATCTACATTTATGGTAAGTGTACACAACTGTACTATGTTCTTCGTGTTTCTCTGTTGCAGTCATCACCTGTGGGAGGATTCCCAAAGCAGAGGTAAAGGGTGGAAGGATAAGTAGAGTCCTAGGTATGGGTCAGGAGGCCCTCAGAATTGCAGAGGCAAACCCTGCCCTAGACTTAGAAAAGAGAGGTAGGTGGTAATGCTTTGTAAAGGTATGGACAGAGGTCCAGGTGGCCGCTTCCAATATGTCCCTGGCAGGTACTCCTCTGAGGAAGGCAGTGGAAGTGGAAGTGGAAGTGGAGGTGGAGGTTGCCCTAGTGGGGTGGGTAAGGACTGACTTAGGGATGGGTTTCCCACGTAGTCTGTAGCAAAAATGGATACAGTGTGAAATTCATTTGGAAATGGTTTGTTTCAAATGACTTCCCCTCTGCCCTTGAGGCAAAGCTTACAAGAAGCTGGTCAGTTTTTCTGAATGGTTTAGTGCAGTCCAAATAATATCTGGGTTGTCTGTGCACATCTAGTGAGTGGAGAATTCTTTCCCCCTTGTTTTAAGGGTGGGGAAAGAAGATGGAAAGGTGTATGGCCTGGTTAAAGGTAACATCAGATACCACCTTGGGCATAAAGGAGGGATTAGTCCTCAGGGTGACTCTGTCTGAATGGAAAATTATGAAGGGCTCGACAGCCATGAGAGCTTGAAGTTCTGAGACCCTTCTGGCTGAGGTGACAGCTAGTAGGAAAGCAGTCTTCCAGGACAGATATATTTCAATTCTGTTGAAGCGGCATGTTCGAAAGGAGGTTAGGTTAGTTTCTCTAACACAAAATTTAGGTCCCAGGGAGGAGTAAGAGGTTTTCTGGGAAGCCTGATATTAGAAGCCCTTCTGAAGAATTGCTTAACTGAAGAGAGAGAAGAGGGGTGGGTGTGAATCATAATGGGCAGAGATGGCAGAGGCATGGATTTTAATAGAGGAGAAGGACAGGCCACTATTGAGCAACTCTGCCAAGTAATCCAGGATGAGAGGGATGGAGGGTTGGGAGGTACTGCCCCCTTTTGATTGTTTCCAGGAGCAGAATCATTTCCATTTTCCTGCATAAGATTTTCTTGTACTGGGCCTTCTGGCCTCTGTCATGATGTCCAGGACCTGTTTGGTTAACAGTGACTTCTTGTTTTTTAGTGTATGATCTATGCTGAAAGTTCGAGAGTCTGTAAGTCTGGGTGCAGTACCTTCTCCCTCTCCTGGGTCAGGCGGTCTGACCTTAGGGGAAGCAACTTTGGGGGCTGTAAGGTCAGACTGTGTAGTAAGGGGTACCAATGCTGTCTGGGCCAATCTGGAGCAATGAGGATGGCCTTTGGTCTCTCCTCTCATTTTGATCAGAACCTTGGGAATAAGGGGCAGAGGAGGGTATGCATACACAAAGAGGGAGCTCCAGGGGAAGGTCAAGGCATCCACCTTCCATGCTCGGAGGTGATACTCCCTGGTACAAAAATTGTGCAGCTGGTGGTTGAAGTGTGAGGCAAAGAGGTCCACCACTCCTGGGTGATTTGCAGAAAAATTTCTCTGTGGAGTTGCCATTCGTGGGGGTCCAGTAAGTTTCTGCTTAGGTGGTCTGCCAATCTGTTGTTGATCCCTGGTATGTATTGGGCAATCAGGTATAGCCTCATGGAAGTGGCTGTAAACCATAGACTCATGGCTAACCTGCAAAGAGGGTAAGATTTGGTGCCCCCTGCTTATGTACCACATTACTGTGGTGTTGTCTGTTTTTATAAGGACCACCCCTGGCCTGAGATGGGGTTGGAAGGAAGTCAGAGCGTTTTACACTGCCATCATTTCTTTCTGGTTGATGTGCAAGTGAAGTTGCTGGGCATGCCAAAGGCCTTGGGTACACCTGCCTGCTAGGTGAACACCCCAAGCTGTGTCTGAGGCATCAGTGGTGATGGTCTGGCTGGAAGGGCGGAGGATGAAGAAAAGACCCTTGCTCATGGCACAGGCCTCTGCCCATCAAAGAAATTCATCCCTTATGCAAAGAATCAGTGGGAGAGTGGTCTCTAGGGACTGAGAGTGCTGACAACAAAGGTTCTTAAGTACCACTGAAGCTTTGTCATGTGAAGCCTGGCGAGAAGGATGCAAGATGCCATGTATCTCAAGGGCTTGCAGGAACTTCTTCGTAGTGAGGTGACTTCTGGAAGACAGCTGGGAGAAGTAGAGAGGCAGGAAGCTCTGCTTTTGTGGGGATAGGAAGGCCATTAGGGTTGCTGTGTCTAGCACAGCTCCCAGCAAAACAATTTTCCTGGTGGGGTTTTGCTTTGTTTTTTTCTCGTTGATGGTGAACCCTAGGGAAGTTAGGAGTTTTTTTGACAAAGAGAAGATCCTGGAGCAACTTTTCTTTGCTGTTCACCTGAATGAGGCAGTCGTCCAGGTAAGGGTAAATCTGTACATTTCTCTTTCTGCAGAATGCTATACCTGGGGCCAAGCATTTGGTGAATACTCTGGGAGCGGTAGATAAGCCAAACAGCAGTGCAGAGAACTGAAAGTGATGATAGCCTGTTCTGAAGCACAGGAATTTTCTGCACGATTCCCGGATGTGGAGGTAGGCATCTTTTAGGTCTAGTGTCCCCAGCCAGGCATTTTGTGTGAGCATATGCAGGAGCTGCTGCTGCAAGGTTAGCATTTTGAATCTGGGCACCAATAAGGAGGTGTTCAGTTTGGATAGATCCAGGATGGGGCACCAAGTGCCCTCTTTTCTGGAAACAAGGAATAGTCTGGAGTAAAAACCTTTTCCTGTTTGATCTGGAGGGACAGGTTCTACTGCCCCCTGGGATATTAGTGTTTTTACCTGTTTTAATGCCTCTGCCCACTGGTTTGGGCAGAGGTCTGGGTAACCTCTTGGAACTGGGAGTTCACTGAAGGAGAATCGGTATCCCTGAGAAATTATTTTTAATACCCATTGGTCCTGGGTTATAGAGACCCAATTGACCTTGAAGAGGGTGAGCCTTCCTCCTAATTTTAGATGAGTGGGAGGAGGGCAGAGGGGGGAGGGAGAGTCATTGTAAGTGTTTACCATAGAAGCTTGGCTTAGAACTCCCTGCCTTAGAGGTGGAAGTGGTCCATTGTTTTTCTTCTTTGCTGGCCTTGGGATAGGGGCCTGGATGTCCTGCCCCTGCGAGGCTTACTTTCGCCCTGTCTGCTGGGAGCAGGAAGACCCAGTGCTTAGACAGGAAGTTTCTGCTGAATCTGGGCAGTTGAACTTGAAAGACATCTTTTACTGTTTGCATAAATTTGTTTAGTCTTTCACCTTTTTAAGCACCTCTTCTGCTTTTCCCCCCCAAACAGGCATTCCTTATCTAGGGGTGCATCAATAAGTTTAGACTTGACATGATCAGGGAGAGGTTGTTCCTTCAGCCATGCATGTCTTCTAATAACAGATTCTGTCACTACTGCCATGGCTAGAGGCTTCTAGGGCGTCATATCCACATTGCAATGAGTGCTTGGCCACTTGACCAGCAGAGTGAAATAATTCTGCCAGCTCTTTTGAGTTGGTGCCATCAGGGGAGGTAGCAATCTTATGCTTTATTTGTTCCAAAGTACATTACTGATATTTTAACATATGGAACTGACAATTGAGTGCTCTGATAGCTAAGGTTGCAGAGGTGTATACTTTCTTACCCCATATGTCCAGAGCTCTGGAGTCTTTGTCAGAAGGAAGAGGATTCTTGGCAGAACTGGTCTTAGCTCCTTTGGGTCCCTGTGGAATGACATCAGGGTCTGCAGCAGGGTTCCTGTACAGGTATTTGTGAGAATCAGTTACTCTGGAGTATCTGTCAGTTTTAATTGGAGCAGGAGGCAGGGCATCAGGGGCTAAACTGGATTCAAGGAAAACATCATCCACCACTTCTAGAACAGGAGGAATGGCCAGGGGTCCGTGCTGGAGCAGGTCCAGAAATTCTCCAAGTCATTTCTTAGACTGTGGGTTGTCTTGAGATTCTTATAGAAAATGTTCCCTGAGGGAGTGGAGGGTTTTCCCCGAAGGAAAGGTCCTCTGGAGGGGAGGCAGAGGGGATGGATTCCTCTGCATTTGAATCCTCAGTTAAAGGCTGGTGTTCCTCTTCAAAGGCAGACCTTCGGTCTGTCATAATTTCTGGAGAAGGAAGCATTTTCCTTTTTGGGGTGGGGGCTTGAGTACCTCGGATAAGAGAGAGATGAGATCCTCCTCCATTTTAAGCATTTGAACTTGGGGTGGGGGAGCAGCAGCAAAATGGTGGCTAGAAGCAGATTTCCTAGAAGTGGCCTGGCTTCGAGGCCTGAGAAAATCCATCGGTCTCTGAGAAACGGTAGTCAGTAGAGAAGATGTTTTTTTTTTTGTCTAGAATCGGTAGTGTGAACGGCCTCCTCAGAAGCTGGTGCCTGTGTCGCGTCTCCGGACCGAACAGAGACAGAAAAAGCCAAAGGCTCGCAAGACAAAGTGGATTTCTGCGGCATACCAGACTCCGAAAGGGTTTCAGTGGAGGCCTGTGTAGAAAGCGAGTCGGGCATCAGGGACTGCGAAAGCATCTCACTGAATTCCGGAGAACTGACTTGCTTAGTGGTAGTATCGTTGGAAAGCTTAGCCTTAAGTGGCCTGTCTCTAGCTTAACTTTTTTCAGATTGTTGGCTGATGGACGCCATATTGGAATTCAAAGACGGAATATGAAAATAACAGTCTACAAAAAGAGCTCTACGCCGAATGGTTCTTGCATTAAAGAGAGCACAGAACCGGCAACTAGAGACGTCTTGGTCTAGGCCCAAACAAGTGATGCAGTACGAATGAAAGTCTTGGTGTGGGATCTGCTTTCCACAGGTGAGACAACGGTTAACTTTTTCAGACATTGGTTAGAACAAGAAAAAATTGTCCCCAACGGGATACTTAGCTTTAGATGTTTTCTGCTGAAATTCGACTTCTGGTAGCGACTGACCAGCACTCATGCAAACTGCTTCTGCTATGGACTCCATGGCAAGAATGATTGATGTAATGACGTTGGTTGCCTTGCTTTATAGTACTGACGACCTGACTTCAGACTATAGGTGACAGCAGCCAGCGCACAAAAACACTGACTCTGGTATTCGGGCTGGCGAAGGACTACCACAGCAGGGATAACCCACAGGTGATGACTGCAACAGTGAAACACGAAGAATATCCTCCGAGAGCATCTGTCCATTTTTATGTGATAGCATGTGTCCTGCAGGTCCACTGAGCACATCCAGTCATTCTCCTGCAGGAAGGGCAGGATATATTGGAGTGTAACCTTCCAGAATTTCATCTTGGCAACTGCCAGGTTTAGGGTTGACAGACCCAGGATTGGTCTTAAGTTCTCAGTCTTATTTGGCACTAAAAAGAACCTGGAAGAGATGCCTAATCTGGACTTGCCTGGGGGGATGGGCTGGATGACTCCTTTCTCGAGCAGCTTGAAAATTTCCACTGTTGTATCCTCCCTTTGCGTGGGTGGAATGTCCAGGAGGTGTTTGGGAGGGAGTGGCATTTGTGTGAAGGGGAATTGAATATCCTATGGATATGATTTGCAACACCCAGCAATCGTCTGTGATGGACTCGCAGGCCAGTGGGTGTATCAAAAGTCGACCCCCAACTGCTTCCAGAGACGAGCAGCTAGGCAACCCTTTAGGGCTGTCACGTGGGCCTGTCCAGGAAAGAATTCCGAGACCTTTGGTTCCTCTAACCCCATCTGACGTGACTGCAGCATCTGTCAAATTCCCCCTCTGCTTCTGGGAAGAGGCAGAGTCCTGAGCATCCTGGGAATAACTTTGAGACTTCCGGAACCACATCTTCATCACCCCTCGCTGATTCCTGGAGAAGGTTCATCGAGGGATTGAGTTGCGGATTCCAATGGCAGAGTCTTCTCGTTCTTCTCACTCTGGACCAGTGTGTCATGTACAGTCTTTTTAAAGAGAGTGGAACTATTGTACGGGGCATTTGTAAAAGATGCCTTAAAGCGCTTCACAAAGTCAGAGCCAGGCATGATCCCTGATGGCAACACCTGCTCCAGCTGCTCTAGCAGCACCCTTGGTAGTGAGTGACAGGAGCCACATAGAGGTGTTGGAAATGGAGGTGAGGGTGGCCATCTGGGAAGAGAAAACCTTCTTTTCCTCTGCCGTCATGGACCCTGGGGTAGGCTCAGCGACCTCTTTATCTAGGTATCGCTGAACCCTGATTACGTGTGCCATGTAGTTCAGTGCATGTAGAGAATGTTGCTGAAGCATAGACCCACTTCCCAAAATGGTCCATGGTTCGACTCTCGGTCAGGCAGATGGATCATGGGACTCTCCTGCGCGAGTTCCTTCCTGGTGGCTGCTGCCACCACCATGGCATCGACAGGGGTTCCCTTCGACCAAGGCATTTGGGGATAGGCTTCACCATGTTGGGCTCCTTCCATGCCCGAGATGTAATGAAATCCACCACGGGATCCACAGGAGGGGACACCTAGGATGCAGAGGGTCCTGCAACAAATGCTTCCAGGAACATGGACTCGTCAGGGGTGGGTTTTTGGGGAGACCCCCCCAATGCTGGCGAAGGATCTCCATGATGTCTCCAAAAGAGACATCATCTGGGGGTGACTGGGAGAAACCTCCCCTTCCTCCAAGTCGGTGTCCTCCGTGAGAGATTCCGGTGGGGAGACTAAGGGTCTCCTTTTACATGTGTGCTTTCGAGGAACCACCTCATGGGGTGGGGCGCTCTAGTGAGGACTCGAAAGCTTCAGGCTGTTCCTGTAGGGGAATTCACTGGGGCGGAGAGGTGACATGCTGTCCCTGAGGGGGCAGGATGGTGGAATCCAGACCAGACACAGAGGGAGCCAGGACAGACTCAAGAGGACGAAAGCCTCAAGGGTCTCGATGGAACAGAGAAGACCCTCTCCACCACATCAAAGGCAGAGGGAGAATGAACCCCTGGAGCTGGGAGAATGACTGGATCCATAATCTTCTGAGTCAATGGGGGAATCAGAGCAGAACCTCCAGGCTCCAAGACTCCGAGTGGATGGCCCGGCTCTGAAAAACTCGGAGTTGACACCACTCCTTCGGATCTGGCACCTAGGCTACAGCTCTGAGTTGGTTGGAGATGACCAGCTCAGGGCAATGGTCGGCATCGAGATACCAGGTACCATCAGCACCCAACCCGACGCCAAGGGTCCTCGGACCCAAGGACTCCGAAACTGAGGGACGGATCTGGGAAGGAGTGATCGGAAAAAAGGGAGACTGCATGCCCCTAGCCCTGGAGGGGGAGGGGGCAGGCAAGACTCCCATCTGAATCTGCGTGTGGATAAATTTCCGCATCATCCTGTTCACCATGGCTTTAGAAAGGCTGTAGGTGGACCTGGCGGAGGAGGGCACAGACACTGGTTTAGACAAGCGGTGGGGGGGAGGCAGACAGAGGAACGGCCTAGAGGAACCTCCAGCTCCAGGAAGAAGCAAGGTGAATGGAGCTGAGGGGAGCCCGAGCTGGGAGCCGGGCGAGATTTCACCAGGGGCTCGGCCGAGGAAGAGCGGTTGGGGGACCGCTTCCTTGGCCTACTCTGGTCTTGGTGTTTGCACTTCTCCCCATCCATGGGCCCTCTTGCTGGGAGGTTTGTCCCAGGGGCCAGGGTGGAGGATGCAGCAGAAGCTGAGGATAATGCTTGGGCCTCCGCAGAGGGAGGAGGAAGGAGGCCCTTAAGGATCAGCTTATTCCTCCTGTCGATCAATGCACGGGGGTTGAACCCCGCGCAGACTGAACAGGAGGAATACAGGTGCAGGACCCATAAACAGACTACACACGGAGTGTGGCCATCAGTGGAGGAAAGCTTATGGTCACACTCTGTGCACTTCCTAAACCCTGGCTTAGGTGTCTCAGCCATGATATGGGAAGCAGAGGACCCAGAAAACACTCACTCACACACACACACACACACACATGTAGAGGAAGAGAGAAAGAGGGAACAGAACATTTTTTTTTTTTTTAAAAAAAAGGACTGACGCCTGAGAGCAAAGGTAGAGGAAGGTGAAAGAGTGGAAAGAGGATAGGAAAAGTCCAAAGGACAGGATAAAATTAGCAAAATGCACTCTCACCAAAAGCCTGGAGCAATGGACTACGATGCTAGCGATAAGCGCGGCAAACAAGATCTGATGAGGGAGGGGCATTAATGGTAGGGGAGGAGCTAGGAGCTCAGATCAGATGCTGGGGAATGCGGCTGAATGGGATCTGTCCCGGATCAGTATCCCACAGGTTGAAGACCAAAAGAAAACAACTTCAGAGCAACTTTTTTTAAACAAAAAACATCTTTATTAAATTATCACTTATGACATAGGCAATCACACATTTATATAAATAAAAACAAGCTATACTGACAAGTTTAGTTGTAAACATTATACATCACTTATCTATCAAGTCACTGACAGTCAAACATTACATAGCTCATTCAAATCCTGCCTTCTTTTAAACCTCATTCCTCCCCTCTGCAATGCATCATTCCTACACTTCCCAATTTGGTCCTACTCTTTTCTAAAGTTCCCAATTCCATCTGTTTTATCTCGGTTACTATATTTCGCTACTTCTAGTACAGTTGGTTTATTCTGATTTCCATTTTCTGGTAACTGCTTTTTTGGCAGCCGCCATAATTAGTCTCAGCAAGCCTTACTATGTCTAGGCAATTCTGATTCTGTATCATAGCACAAAAAATGTTCTTAGTTACACCAATTTGTTCCCCAAGTATCTCTGACAGTGTTTTCTGCAGGGAATCTTTAAAGTCTGCAAACTCATTACACTCCAAGAAAATATGCTCTCAATTACATCTCTTTCATGCTCCCCATCACACCTCTAACATTTGCTGTCTACCCGAGGAAAAATATTCAAGTCTATTTGGGGTATAAAAATACCCATGTAAACACTTCTGAGCAAAGACCTTAAATCTTCTACAATTTGTTGCATACTTGAGATACATACATAAATCTCCCATTGTTTCTTTGTGAATTGCTTATCCAATTTCTCCTCTCAATCCCTTCTAACCTCCTCTGATTCTTGTAGTTATCATACAATATTTTGTATGGTCTACTTATTATTCCAAAGATATGCATCTGGAGCATTTCTCCCCGGGCCTCCGCTGAAAACAGGCTCTGTGGAACCTAGTCGGACTTTTCCGGTCAACAAATGATAAATAAATAAAATAAAAATAAAATTATCCCCTTTTAACAGCAACTTCTGTTCTAGATTATAAGTTCATAGGTTCATACTAGGCTATCTGCCCTAGGGCATTTATAAGCCTAGCCAGAGTGTGTATGGCTTTCGCCACCCATATTAAATTAATTTTGCTATGCCCTTTTTCAAGGTTAGTATACTGTGCCACTGTCTAACAGTGACACAGAAGTGATACCCGGGGTAAACCTACGATCTCCCATCCACTCATCAAGATTCCTCTTGAAGAGAGTCAATGAGGGACTCTGCCTAACCTGGACTGGGATTTTATTCCAGAGTGAAGGGAGCCTCTGGGTTATGAATCTGTCCCTCCAGCATGTCCTATTTATTTCAGTGCTGAGGTTCAAGTCTCTCGAGCACGTAGCTCAATGGGATTTGGATTTTCTGAGGTGCAGCATGTCCATTAACTCTACCTGTGTTGGTCCTTCACTTAGGATCCCCATATTTCTGTCTCTTTGCCTATACTCTGATATCAATCCTTGACAGGGAAGGCAATCTCTAGCCTGCAGTCCAAATAAAATGTTAGCCTCTTCCCATTGTATTATCTTTCCCCTCTAATTATTTGCTCCCAATACCTTGGTTCGTTTGCCAGTTTTCTCCAACAAATTCCCGCCATCTCTTGCCTATTGTCTGTAACCTCAACTGCAGTCATCCCCATCTGCAGAATCTCCTTTCCCTTCCCATGTCGGTTTAGTTCTTAGAATACTTTTTGCTACTTTATGAGTGTAATATTCTGTATAGTTACTGTTATTCTTGAAGATCTGCATCCAAAATCCCAGTCTTCCCTTGCTTCTTAACCTTCCTCCCTGTTTCATCATCATCCCTTCCCACACTGAATTACAGGTTTCTGCTTGTGCTATGTATAGGAGCCTTAACTGTGTAGCTCTGAAATACCCCTTCAAATCAGGTAATCCCAAACTGGCTTGTTCTACTGGAAGAATCAGTTGATCCCACTTGACTCTTTCCATCTTCCCCCTCAGAGATAAAATCTTTCAGCTCTTTATTAATTGCCCTCCACAAAATCTCAAAACCTTAAAAATAAAACTTAATTCATGCTGCAACAAAATTCTCTACAAACCCACCCTCTTTCTCCCACCATTGCATAGCCCTAAAATAACTCCGCTGACTATAGCTTTCAAATTACCTGAGTTACAATTACTGACTGCCCATACTCTGCTCCATCAACCAGAAAGCTGACCAGGTCTACATTAACACTTTCTCATGACAGCCAAATAAAAAAAAAACTCCTATTGTAACTCTCTCTCTCCCCTCTACTTATGTGGTCAAGCTATGAAAGTCCATCTCAAACAAATTGATAAACTCACAAAATTTAAAACCCAACTCAAAAGCCTACCTGAACCATTCATGGCTTTTGCTTATGTCATACACCTGACTGAAATTTAATATAAAATTTCCCACTCTCCTCTTACCTTCCTGTCACCATTTTCTTTTAATGTCTTTTTGTTGCAAGGGGAATCCTAAATGAAAGACCTGCACTGGTTGAGTTGTAACTGAATCTAGAACAGAAGCTGCTTGTTAAACAGGGATCATTAGTAGGGTATATAAAATAATGCACAATAACTATAGGAATCAATCAGAAGAGGCTGGAAAAGATTGGGACGAGAGATTAGATATGCAGTTCACAAAGAAACAATGGGAAGTCATGTGCATGGCTCCCAAATACATAAAGTCTAGAAGATATAGGATTTTTGCCACAAATGTTTGCACAGATACTTTTACACCCCAAGCAGACTCTAAATCATTTTTCTCAGGTAGATAGGAGGCGTGATAGGGAAGAAAGAGGTAACTTGCAACATATGCTTTGGGCGTGTAATGAGTTGGCAGATGCTTTACAGATTACTGTGCAGGAATACTGGGCATGCAAATTAGTGCAACCAAGGAAATTATTTTTTTGAGCTTGGATACATGATCTGAATTGCACAGACATAGTAAGGCCTTGTTAAAGTTACAGCATTAATTATGTTTTCTGCCTCGCCTGCACATGTGAAGGCATAATTACACAGTACTATTACTATGTAATTTATGAAGGTCTCATTTAATGCCCAACGGTGTGCTTAGTATTGCATTTCATTATCTTCCATAGCAAATTGCAATGTATTATTTGAAAGAGTAACCTGATTTCAGAAATGCTACTACGATTTTAAGATTATATTTTCAGTGCATCTGGAGCTTTTCTCCTGCAGCCATTTCTGAAAAAGGGAATGTTTACATCCAGACTATCCTGATAAACAAATGCTAAATAAAGACCATTTGCACTGCACATCTAGTTTTTCTTCTGGGCCAGTTCTTGTTGCAGCAGAATTGCATTGGATACCTTTATGAGTGCCGCTCTCTCTCTGTGTGCAGCTATTGAAATCCTTATTTTTCAGACTCTTCTTCAGAAACAAATGGCTGCGATATTTCTGCTTATTCATCTTCCTGAACTTCAGTCTTCAATGTATCTGCCTTATGCAAATGTCTGTGATTTCTTCTATACAGCTTATTATCGTCCCAAGAAAATACATGGCACCTTGGTTCACCTGCTTTATTAAGAGCTTCTGCTTCACACACCAGATTTCCCAAGAATTTTATAGTCTTATTGCCCAACTGCAAATCTGGCGGTCTTCTCCAGTTTATCATAATACAATTTTTGACAATGCTGATTTTTTTCCCTACATTTGTTTTAATGTATATGTTGATTTTCTGGCATTAGCAATGCAGACAAAGGAAGTAATCTGATTTCCAACTTTCTGCCATTACTAGATGGCCTGGTAAGAGACTTGGTCTTTATAGTGGACTATTACTATACTTCAGAATTCTTTTTCAGGCATCAGCAATGCAGCTGAATTAGGTAATCTGCTTTCAATTAATTAAAGTTAAGCTTGTGACAGAATTTCTACAATGGAGTATCGAATACTACAGAACCAAGCAATAACACCCCCCAACAGATCCACAACAGAAAGTCAAAATCCAAATCCCTGCATACCTCTCAACCATACCGAATTACTTGGTAAAAAAATGAATTTTGGGGTTCAAATGAAGGGGGTGCCACGTTTTCCAAGTGACACCCCTTCATTCCAGATTTTTTTCATTTTTTTTTAAGTTTTTGAATTACCGCACGCTCAGAGGTGACGTCATCACGTGCGCGATGATGTCAGCTCCGTCAGGGCTACCAGCCAGTTGGAATTGAGCTCAAGGAGCTTGTGTTATTTTCAGCTGGTCTAGCTCAAATGCAAGCGGAAAATCTCACTCACGATTACAGGGAAATGTATTACAGCAGCCAGCTCTCGCAAAGGGAGATTTATTAGCAGCTTTGGTTGGATTTATTAGCTATGCAGGCCGTTGGAAGTCTGCAGCACTTTGGATTTAGCTCTGCCGTTTGGGTTACAGAAACAGGAAGTCAGCAGCACAGCACGCTCGTTTGTATACAGGTTTGGCTTAACGTGTGTGTGTGTTATTTAGATGCACTAGGCCCATAAAAATTGTATGAAAAATACATGAAGGAACATACATAAGGGAGTGCTTTAGAACAATGAACAACATAATTCAGCACATTGCTCTTGTATACTAGTGGAAGCAAATTAGTGATTCACATGCCTTTTATATGCTGACAGTATCTGTGTGCATAAGCATGTCTGATAAGCCTGCTGTAGTTCTCGCTGTTGTATAATTCTGTACCTTAGGATCGATGCTGCCATGACTAAAAGCTTTAAGAGGTCTGCTCGGCGATTTGGTAGTGAATGATTCTACTATTTCCAGAGATGGTATCAGCGCCCCATTCTCCATATCTTGTTCAGTGTCATTCACCTCCTGTACAGAAGGCAGAAGGGTAGTGGGGTCTCGACAGTTTTTTAGTTAGTAGCATTGTCGCCTCACAGTAAGATGTTGTCACTTTCAATTCTCAGCTAGAGCGTCTTCTGTGTGGAGGCATGCGTGAATAGGTGTGCTTTCGTTGAAGGTTGTGCGTCAGGGCTGGTAACTCGGCACGTAAAAATCCCCTACCAAACATTAGCGGACCGGAGTTCCGCTGTGGCGACCCCTAACCGGGATAAGCCGAAAGAAACAGCAGCAGCCATAGTATGCTTATGAAAAGAAAAGGACTACCCACAGGCTGCTAAACTGCAACAAGCCTTGCAATAATTACATCATTACTATTTTTTTTTTCTTATCCAAATGTGAAAAAAAACTCCAAGTTGCATACGGACTTATGCAGCTTTCAAATAATACTATCTATTGAACATTAACGATAAGTGAACAGAAAGAACAGTTAGACTTTAAACTGTGATGACTATTCTAAATCAAAGTTTATAAATCACTTCAGTCTTCTCAAATTCCCTTAATCTTAGCAATTGACACATTAGTACCGCCACTTGTTTGATCAATATGGCAATGGACAAATGATTGTGCAATGTGGGGCCCGGGAGCTAATTCGCTGTAAAAGGTGGCACTGATTTCACAGTCAAAGTACGTCTGATCTGGAATGTTCCAACATTGTCCTTGTGACGGTTGACGCTTTTCTGACTGATTACTTTCTGAACTAGTTATGTTACCAATATGTGTGTGTGTGTGTGTGTGTGTGTGTGTGCGTGTGAAAATGCCACACCTGGTGACTAGAGGTATTTCAGGCTCAAACCCTGTACCTTCAGTACAGGGTAAAAAGGGCCTAAAGTCCCTAGCCACCACCATTTCTCAGCTTGTCCAGATTTGTTGGGCTAAGAGTTGAGAAGAGCTATGATGGGAAGTGAGAAGTGAATTTGTATTCCCCATTATTGACTTTGTTTGTCCAGTTTTTTGTGCTAAGAGGTTGAGAGCTACGGTGAGAAATGAAAACTGAATTCACTAAATGATAGCCATTAAGTTTCAGTCTTCCTATATTTTAGGAAACTGCTGATTTGGAATAGTGGTATGTTGCTCTGACTGTAGTGCACAGGGTCCTGGGTTTGTGACATGCATGGCGGTAACAATATTTTATTCTAGCAACTTTCCAAAATTATACAAGCAATGTTTAAAATGTGTCCCTGGTTTCTGACCTTTTGCCCCCCCCCCCCCCCCAAAAAAAAAAAAAAAACTGAAATTGAAAATAAGTGTGCGAGAAGCTGTGCAAGATGCCTATGTCTTACACTACTGTCATTCTATTTATAGTGTGGGTGTGGAAGTAGACTTTTATGATGGAAATGTACTGAATTGGGCAGTTTTGTCATTACTGGTTCATGCATTTTGTTTCATTGCCTACAGTACAGCCTACTGGAAAAATGTTCAAACAATAAATTTAAAATGCACTCTAACAAGTGTGTTGTATTATATACAATATACAAGGAATATAACTTAATAAAGTCCGGAAGGTGTAACAAAGAAAAGAACAAATTTCTTGTTGTGTGTGTAAGGGGCCAATGATTTGAAAACAGCAGCACAAAGGTAATCTTTATTCACCACTGGCCAGATGCATTTTCTTTGGCTGTGGTGTGGGTTTCAATGTTATTTCAATGAATGTGAGTTTCAAGGGCAGAGAAGCTTTAATGCCAAGTCTATTTTCATTGAGACAGTATTGCTTTGTTTAGCAAGTGTCAAAACAAAATCCAAATAATCATTGTAGAAGTAAAGCAGTATGCACACATGAGTGTTTATGGTAAATGGGGCAAAATCACCAGGTAATGGGACACTGGAATAGCTGCAGGTGGTGGTGCCTTATTTTGGTTGTCTGTTCTTCAGCTTGCATTTGAAAGTTGATATCCCACAATTCCACCGGAGTGGGTGGGGTTACGTAATTATGTATGCAAATCAGATGTTAATCAGCATACAGATTTGTACCTATTTTTCATGAGCCTTGTCCAGATTTTTGATGTTTCCAGGTTGAGGGGTATGATTCCCTGCACACACTTCACCGAAGTCAAACTCCCCAAATGCACACAATCATTTGAAGAAAATCATTAAAACATTTTTTTCAGAAGGAAAAGCTCCTATCCCCACTTGGTATATTTCAACCCCCATATACTCTTTCGTATATTAACTCTATGGTTGAACATGGGGGAGTACGAAACATCTCCTTGGAGTGAAAGATATCATGTATAACTGTGATCTTGCAGTACAGACACACTTATGCCAGACCATTCCAAGGGAATCTGTGCTCAACAAGTAGCAAATTGCCCCAATCCTTAACATTCTTGTTAGGCAATGAAAATCTTTACATCTTTCATACAGCTCTTTCTCATAACATATTTCACTGTGACAGTTCTTTCCACTTGTCCAGTACACTGAGGATAATGCTGAATTACATGTCTGAATTCTCACTCTCACACAAATCCTTCTGTACCTCTGATTTATGTATCATGAACCAATATCAGGGAGGACAATATTGGGTTTTCGGTGCATCAAAAATATATATTTTAATGCACTAATTAAACTTGCTACTTCTGTAAATTTGACAATTTATAGGGAACCTGAAAAAAGATGAAATACTTGAATTTCTCTGAACAAGAACAAGACTATATACCACTCAACTCCACACGGTTTGGAACTGGGTATTCAAGCACATCTTCATTCTAGGTTGTTGTAGTGATTTGCACTCTTTATGGCACAAGCTGTGTACCACATACGCCATACACTGTGTGCTACTTGTTCTACTTTGAACAGGCCAAAACATTACATTGCTTTCTCTGTCTGCATTTTACTACTCCAGATGTAATTTATTTAACCCCACAATCATGTTTTCTTTTAAGTTAAGGCTTTTGCACAGGCCTTTCTTTACCTGTAATGCCTTTAAATGTGTTCAATTCTAAAATAACCACTACTACTAGTTTTGCCATTGGTAGCTGTGGTATTACCCACAGGCTCACTAGCTCCTTGTCTGTATTACCAGGTCATACTCCCATAGAATAAATAAAATTTATTTAGTTTATCTTTTGTTAACCAAGTTAGTCCCACTATGTTAGTAGCCTCTTTTCAAGGGAAACGTGAAGTGGTATTTATACTGATAGGGAAAATTTGGCCAGGGCATCAGGGAACTTCCTCTACTTTTTTCAACAGGTGCTATGGGAAATTTTATATCCAAATGACCTACCAACAACTTAAGCAGATGAGGCTGGGTATAACATCTCATCTGAATAATGGCACATTCATGAGAGCAGTACCCCCCCCCTTATGCTGCACTGCAGTGTCAGTAATCCACCTACCAGGTGTGGGAATAGAACCCACAGACTTCTATATCAAAAGCGTGTATACTACTAATTGCACCACTAACATTATTTATGCATCCTCCATCATCCTGGAGGCACTTTATATAAAGACTTTCTAAATGTGATTTGAAATGGATTTGTCTGCTATACATTTCTGGGAACTTCTTAATCTATACATTAATGGTGGTGCAGTGGTTAGCGTTGTCGCCTCACAGCAAGAGCCTCTCCGGTTCGATTCTCGGCTGGAGTGCCTTCTGTGTGGAGTCTGCATGTCTTCCTTGCGGTCGAGTGAACTTTAAAGACATGCAGGTAGGTGGGTGAATGCATGTGCACTTTCTGTGAAGGTTGGGCACCAGGCTGGCAACGACACCATAAAAATCCAGTGCCAATCAATAGCGGACTGGTGATCTGGTGTGGCGACCCCTAACTGGGAAAGGCTGAAAGACTGTTAGCATAAGCCGGAGTGTTAAAATATTTACTTCTATACACAATTATCTTGTCTGTGCATCTGCAAGTTTTTTTTTGTTTTTTTTTTTTAAACACCCTTTATTGAATTATATGCAAATTTACATTTATATAAAAGCAACCAAACTGTATTAAATTAACATTATACTTGGCACATATTTTGCTATATATCATATAAGCTAAGCAAAATTACATAAATTATTCAATTCCTGCCTCCTTTTTTTAAGCAAGAAACATCTTTATTAAACCATCACTTATGACAGAAGCAATCGTACATTTATAAAAAATGAAAATGAACCACAACACAATCCTAGTTGCAATCATTTTACATTACAAACCATACTGACACACTCCCAGGTGCAAACATATTACATCACTTATAATCTGCCCAACCATTTTCAGTCAAACATTACATAGCTCACTTAAGTCCTGCTCACTTCAATCCTGCCTTCTTTTAAACCCATTCATCCCCTGTATAAGGAAATTATGTACTCAGCATAATGTTCCATGCGAGTTGTTCATCCTGGCTTCATTCTTACAGATGGGTTCGGAGACGATCCTTGGCTCCGACTCTGCCTTCTACAAAGCTTGAGGTCTTCAGACAGCTCGAGGCAAAGTCCCTATCCCATGATGCACCTTGGGTTATCTCAGATCTTGTTTGCTGCGCCATTCTATCACTCTTTAGGAGAAAACCCATAGACTGACAAACCAGAATAAGACTAGTATCTTGGTCCTCGAAAAACCCTGGAGGGGGTAGGATGGTGGGAAGTAAGAATGAAGGCGAGATGAACAACTCAAATGGAACATTATGGGGAGTACATAACTTCTTTATGTGAAGTTGGTCTATCTCATCATTCATTCTTACAGATGGGTGGTGTCCCAAGCACCATCTCTCTCGGGTGGCTCACGGGAGTATGTTTTTCAGGACAGTAGAACCAAAGGAGGCCCTGTCAACTTTGTAATGAGTGATAAAGGCATGAGGTCTTGACCAAATGGCTGCTGCACAAATATTGTCTATAGGAAGCCTAGCAGAAAAGGCAGAAGATGTGGACACTGCTCTGGTAGAATTAGCCTTAATTTTGTGTTGTAAAGGCCCCCAACGAATGTGCCAGATGATGTGGAACTGGGTCCAGAATCCAAGGCTCTTCCAACAGATGAAGTTGAAGGAAGGGGAACCAAATCTGACTATGCCAATGAGGGGCTATTACAATGATGGTACTTCCCAGGGCTTTTGCTTTCTGCAATACTTTGGGTATCAAGGGAATTGGTGGGAATGCATACAGGAGACCCGGAGGCCAATAGTGTATGAGTGTGTCCCTTGGGGCTTCTCCCGGAGGGGGAATCAGGGCAAAGTAGCTTCTGCATTTTGTGTTCATGATGTTGTTAAAAAGGTCGCAGCAAGGCTGGCCCCACCTGCGGAAAATTCTCACCGCTAACTCTTTCTTGAGGGACCACTCGTGAGGCAACAAAATTGCCCTGCTCAATTTGTCTGCTATCACACTGGATTTCCCCAGGATGTGCGTTGCTATCAGGAAGCGCTGGGTGGATGTAGCCCACTGCCATACTCTTAGGGCCTCACGACAATGGGGATAGGACTTGGTTCCTCCTTGTTTGTTCAAGTACCAGACCACCGACATGTTGTCCGTCTGAATCGCATTGGTTCCCAGAGGAAGAGTAGGAAGAGTATCCTGGAAGTACTGCAACGCTAAAAGTACTGCTCTCATCTCCAGGACATTGCAGATGTGTCTCCTGTTTGGTCCATGTGCCTTGGGCTGTTCTTCCCTGAGAATACCCCCCACCCTATCAGGGAAGCATCCGTGGTCACTGTGGCCGCTGGTGAGGGTAGGACAAAAGGATGACCTATCGTTACATGGAGAGGTCAACCACCACTGGAGATCCTTTTGCATGTGTTTGTGATCATTATGAGATGAGTCATTGGGAGCTTCTGGTAAGACCACAGAGTGAATAACAGCCATTGCAGAATCCGCATGTGCATGTGACCCAACGGTATCGCTAATAATGCAGCTACCATCATGGCTAACAATTTTAGCACTTCTGATGCTTGATCCTTGTCCTTAGATATGATACTGTGGACCTGCTCACGAAGTAGTAAAACTCTTTCTGCTGGAAGTCTCAAAGTGGTGGTGGTGGTGTCCAGTTCTGCTCCAATAAAAATGATATGTTGCGATGGCGACAAGACAGATTTTTCTGAATTTATTGTAATGCCCAGATGATTGCAGAGAGAAAGAGTGGTGTCTCTGGCTTGTATTAGCTAAAGCCTGGTGGTGGCGGTGAGGAACCAATCATCTAGGTACGGAAACACCTGGAATCCTAAACGCCTCAGGTGAGCCATGATCACTGCTAAACATTTGGTGAACACTCTGGGGGTTGTATTGAGACCAAAGGGCAGGGCTTGAAACTGGTAATGATTGGCTCCGGCCAGAAGCGCAGATGATCCCTGGATGGTCTGGCCATTTTTATATGGTAGTACGCATCCTGTAGATTTATCGAGCACATCCAACTGTCTTGCCCTAAAAAGGGAGGTATCGACTGAAGCGTGACCATCCGGAAGCTCTCTTTCTTGACAGATCGGTTTAGTCTGCTGAGGTCTAAAATAGGTCTCCAGTCCCCTGGTTTTTTTTGGAACTAAAAAGAATCTTGAGTAAGTTCCGGATCCTGTTTGGTCTGCTGGGACTGGTTGGATGACACGCTTTCTTAGCAACGTTTGGACCTCTATTGTTGCTTGTTCCCTGCAACTAGGTGGAACGTCTGGGATTTTTGTTGTCAATGGAGGGGAGTGGCAAAAGGAATGAAGTGTCCTCTGTAAACTATACTTTGTACTTAGCTGTCTTTTGTTATTTTGAGCCAGGCATCTGGATACAAAGATAAGCAACCCCTGACTGCCTCCAGAGTAGGATGGTCGGGCCTCCTTTCAGGAGCGCTAGTAGGACTTCCCAAAGAACTGGTCTCTGTCTCACTGATTCTGCGGGCTCCCTCTGCCGCGAGAGCGGCATCTTCCATTATTGCCCCCTCCTCTGCCCCTGGAGGGGGGTTCGCCACATGTGTCCAGAAAGGCTCCTTGGGCTTTTTGGAACCACATTTTTCCTCCCTTTTGACCCTTGGGGTAGGGTCTGGTAGGGGTGGAAAAACGGACTCAGACAGCAAACAGAGTCCTTCCTTCTTGCTCACACCTGATCAAAGTTTCCTTAACCTTGGGCCCGAAAAGGGACAAGCCATCAAAAGGGGTGTTGACAAAGGATGATTTAAAGGGCTCCACGAAGGAACACAAGCGCATCGATGAATGTCTCCTGAGAGCAATTCCTGTACCCACTGCCCTACTCGCTCCATCAGCTGCATATGAAATGAGACACATGGACGAGTTCTCTATGGAATTGAGGGTAGCAAGCTGGGAGGCTACTTTATCTGAAGTTCCTGCGAATACTGTACCCTGAAGAGCATCTCCAAGCTCTTTAAGAGGTCTCTGAAGTCTCGTAAAATGAGTGAGATAGTTCAGTGAACGCATGGCAAAAGTCACTGAACTGTATGTGCACTTCCTGTATCTATCCATGATCCTAGAGTCTCTGTTAGGAGGATGGATAGATGAAGTTTCTGACAGCTCCTTTTTGGTGGCTGCTGCCCCCACCATGGCATCAACTGGCACTCCTTTGGTGAGGAAAGATTTTTCCTGGGATGCAGAAATAAATTTATTGGGCCTCCTAGGGACAAGCTCCATGGTGTACAGAGACTCCCACGTCCTTCGTGAGACCAGCTTCATGAGCTCATCGAAGGGTGGAGACATCCAAGATGAGGAGGGTTGAGACTTAGACCTGAAAGCCTTCAGGAGAACCGACTCATCTTCAGTAGGGTTGGGGGACTTCCAGCCACCCCTCTGCCTAAGGATTTCTAATATTTCAGCAAATTAGATATCTTCAGAGGGGGACCATGGGGTCCCTTCTGATTCATCTAAGTCTGTGTCTGATGTAAGAGACTCCTGTGGGGAGTCTAGATGCTTCCTCTTACAAATTCTCTTACTGGGAACCTCATCAGTGGGAACTTCTGGTAAAGTCTCAGAAGAGCAGGGGCCACCCAGTGGGGCTTCCTGAGGCTCAGGGTCTCTCCGCTTCGACAGGATCTGTGGGGCAGAAGTGGACACAGACGCTTTTGGGGAGGAGGTAGTTGGACCTGAAGCTGTAGATGTTTTGGGAGACATCACTCTTCTCATGGCTTCAAAGGCACCTTTGCTCCAATGAGAAGGGACCTTTGGATCTGAGGAAACCATCGATCACCTCGGCACCGGGACAGTGGGCTCTGAATGAGAGGTAGGAGCCGAGCTCATCCGAGCCGAAGCCCCAAGAGGCAAAGTCAGAAAAGCCAAGTCAGTCCGACTATCCTCCCCGGACCCGACCGGAGAGTGTTGGCTCCTAGACTCCTCGATCGCTGCTGAGGAAGTCCACGTAAATGGAACTGATGGCACTGGAGCAGGGGTTTGCTCCAAAGGCTCAACAATCATCAGGTCCAACTCCTCTGGCTCCGAAGGAATGGTATAGCTCGGAGGAGGAAATGAAGTTGATGGCAACACAGTCTTCAGTTCCGAAACCACTTTGGTTGGAGCTGATAAAAATTATGCAAATGCCGGTGCCTGTAGCAACTTCTGCACCACACGATCCACATCCAAATCGGATAGGCTGATCGAGGACCAAGATGAATGGATGGATGGAGGCACTGACTGAAGAACTGGAGATTTTAGTACCTCAGATACTGGTTCCAGGACTGGGGACCGGCTCCAAAAAGACAAAACACTCGGCTCCGAGGGCTGTGGAGCCGACGTCGATGGTTTCTTGGATTTTTTTTTTTACTTCCAAAGAAGTAGAAACCTTAGAAGACTTTGAAGACTTACTAGACTTAAACTGGTCACTCAAAGCTTCCAGAAAAGATGGTTTCAGCAGTACTCTATCTATGAGCTTTCTTTTTCTCTCCTGAAGAACTCTGGAAGAAAAAAATGGCAAATGGAGCAGCTTTCCTGTAGGTGCAAGGCTCCAAGACAATACACGCAATTGACATGCATATCTGTCACAGACATTTTCTGTCCACATTTTGGACACTTCTTAAAGCCTGACTTGGGATGCTTATATCTATCCTGGTCAGCCATAATCAAAAAATACAGTAGCTAGAAAAATTCTACTGTACTATCTAGACACACCCAAAACTAGTTAAATAAGCCCTAAACAACTTTGGGCTAAATCTACTGTGACCAAACTGTAACTATTGAAAACACACGCACAAACTACTATTTTAAACTACTCTAAATAAGCTGTATTAAATACAATATACTGTGACTAAACGGTCAATGTTCAAAAGCACGCATACAAACAAAGTACTAATTTAAACTATTCTAAATATACAACAGGCGTAATAGAAAAACTAAGGCCAAAGACAGCTATATATAATCATGAAAAGGCACACCAAAGGGAAAGGGAATATTACTATTAAGCTAAAAGTATTAAAAGACTAACTCTAAAAGTACAGAAATAACAATATTAACTAGATAATTTTAGAAACGAAAACTGTACTGGCCCGAGCTATGCGCGCAACCTCAGATCTCTATTGCAACAGCAAACTAGATTTGAGGTAACTCAAGGTGCATCATGGGATAGGGACTTGGCCTCAAGCTGTCTGAAGATCTCGAGCTTTGTAGAAGGCCGACTCAGAGCTGAGGATCGTCTCTGAACCCATCTGTAAAAATGAATGGCGAGATAGAACAACTTCACATGTACTGTTTCCACAATTCACATTTTTCCTATGTAGTTTGCTCCTACCCTTTTCTAAAGATCTCAATTCCAATTGTTTTATCTGTTTCTATATTCACTACTTCTAATATAGCTGGTTTAGATTTTGATTTCCAATTTCCAGTAACTGCTATTTTGGCAGCCATTACTAGACACAGCAAGGCATTATGTCTAGGCAATTCCAATTCTGTATCACAGCTCAGAAAAATCATGTCCCTCGTCACACCAATCCACTCACCCAGCATCTCCAACAGTGCATCACGCAGGGAATCCTTAAAGTCCGCCAACCCACTTTACTTCCCAGAACATCTGCAAGTAATTTTGACCCATATGCTTCTGGCCTGTTTTCACTGACCTCTACCTGCAATACAATTGGTTCTCTCACATATCTTGAGTATTTCAATATTGATGCATACGTAAATAGTTTCTTGTGCATTTCAAAACTCTTTTCAAAGCTCCATTCTCAGGCTACATCTTGCTTTAACAGCTTCCTTAGAAGCACAGTTAACTCATAAACCTCAGGAAAAAAACTTTGCAAGATAATCATTCCTGGATATCTATCAGTTCAGAAAAGGATGGGTGTGAAAACCCATGGGATTCTTGGCAGCAAAAGTTGAAGAAAACAAATTGCGTGTGGTGCACCGGTTGTCGAAAACAAAATGAATTAGTCCTTGTGCCATACTGAGTTCAGTCCTGACACCATATATTCATAGGTAAATACTGGGCTAATTAAAGTCAGTGAAACACTTTGCACTTTTCCCCCTTTTTTTTTCCTGTAACTAATAGTATATGGAGCTTTACCTCGCTACGGATACCAATATTCATTTTAACACCAAAAATCAAGAACCAATGAAGCAAATCCAAACAACGTAGGTGGGAAAAACAGAAGGCACACAATTCTTAGCTGAAAGTGTTTAATAAAATTGAGTGCTTTCATCTCTATGTATCAACAAGACTTCTTCAGAATACAAAAAGTAAAAAAAAAATCAAGCTATTTAAAAGTCCCTCTCCACATCACATGACCTTAATTAACCAATAAGCAAATAAACATATAAAAAAATGTGACAAGTCCTTGCTTAAATAAAAACAATTTCCATTAATGAATTATCAGGGTTACTCTAAATAAGAACACAATTTTAATACATTGATAACAGACATACTGTCATTAAGACCAGGGTGTAAAAGAATTCAGGTGAATTTGCCATTTTAACTCACTGAATTCAATCAAATCCTCCCATGGCCCACCACAAATCTCTTTGTGAACAATGTCCAAACCAAAAAACAAAAACTTGCAAGTAGGATATTCAGAGAGCTGCAGAGCACTGTTTACGTTCTTGTTTCTATTATCCAGTGTGTGTTCGTATATCCGGTCCCTGAAACTCCGCTGTGTTTTACCCACATAGAAGTAACAACATTCAATGCATAATGCAACATATATATAACACCCCTTGTGTTAGAATTACAATAATAGAAGGACCCAAGATGATGATCATTAATACAGATCCCATCAGTCTCATACATAAACTTACACACAGAACAAGCACCACACCTAAAAGTTCCATTTTTCTTATTTGTGTGGGACATAGAGAAAGAAAAGTATAATCACTTTGCAAAAACTGTTTAAGGGATTCTCCCCTTCTAAATACTAACTGGGGTACATCACCAATAATCCCTGTGTACTTCTCTAAACAAGAGAAAAATACCCAGTTTCTTTTCAGTACCTCAAAAATCTTAGTGTGATCCACTGTGTATTTCGTGACAAAAGAGGTACTTGTATTTAGATGTAATCTTTCTATTGGGAGAAAAACATTTATTTGGGACCTTCTTGTCACAAGATAGAGAAAAAATTAGCCTTTTCCCTTTAGAGAAAAAAATAGCCTTTTCCCTTTTGGACTTCAAATATCTTAAGAACCAAGTCCAAAGGATACCCCCTATTGGTAAACATACATACAAGTTTGTCACATTCAAGAGAAAAAGTGTCATCTTCAGTAACTAACCTTGTCGGTCTAACTGCCTGACCTTTAACAATTCCCTTCTTTTGCAAATCAGTATGAAAACTACTATAATGCAATAAATTGTTCGAATATGTAGGTTTTCGAAATATATTACTCGTACATCTTCTACTACTATCAATTCCCTGCACCACACTGGTTCTCCCACCATCCCTAACTCTTTCCCCTATCACTCTCCCTCTGAAACTGCAGACTTAACACTTCACAGACAGCATCTCTAAACTCCTACCCTCTGGTAACTCTGCTCATCCCAACTCTTGTGTGTCACCCTCACCTCCCCCTAAATCTCTATGTTCCTCTGTCTCTCAGTCTTTTACCTTGCGACCTGTTTCTACTAAATACATCAAATCCCTGATTCTTAAACTAAAATGATGCTCTCCCTCCACTGATAAACTCCCCCCTCAATTTCTGAAAATTGCTGCTGACTCTATTGCATAACCTGTATCTATCCTAATCAACTGCTCCACTCAGGAATCTACTGTACCAGAAATATGGAAACCCTTCTATACCACTCCGCTGCACAAAGGTGGCAACTCTGTTGAACCCTATGACTACAGACAATCGCTATTCCCTCACCGCTCTCTAAGAGCCTTGAAAAATGTATAAATACTCAGCTACTTTCCTATCTCATCCACGAAAATCTCCTCACCCCCTCTCTCAACATGGTTTCCACCCTAAACACAGTACCTCGACTGCCCTACTATCCTTTACTCAAAAGGTTGCAGAAGCTAGGGACAACAACCTCATCACATCCTGTCTATTCCTTGATCTCTCTAAAGCCCTCGACACTGTATCTCATCCCATCCTCCTTAAACTCTCAGACCTAAACCTCTCTCGCTTCTACTCCTGGCTGGTTCCAATTCTACCTTACTGGCAGAAAACAAGCTGTTAGATGGCAGCAGGCTTTCTCACCCTTCCTTGCTGTTCAGACACGAGTACCCCAAGCCTCCATACTTGGAATGCTCCTTTACAACATTTTTACTAACAACCTACATTCATCCTGCAGTCTCTCATCTGAAATCCAATACACAGATGACTCTACTCTCTTATCTCCAATACCATCTCTGAACTACACTCACTAACACAGACTTCCTTTATCTTTGTTGAAAAAATGGCTCAGAAACAATAAACTAATCCTTAACCCTAAGAAAACTCAACTCCTTCTCTTCCTACCTCAGACACTCTCTCACCTTAAATCCAACTTTTCTCTTTCCTCCCTAGATGGCACCACTATTTCCACTGCCTCACACACCAAACTCCTTGGGGTAATAAATTGATGACAAACTAAAATCTGACTTGCACATACAACAGGCCATCAAAAAAAACCCACCAAAAACTTGGACTACTATATAGGAACAAAAAATTCCTCACTACTGCCACTAAACGCATTCTTGCGCAGGCATTTCTCTTACCCAGTCTTCTATAAGCTTCCCCCAATCTTACCAATATCCAAACTACCTCAACGCAGAAACTGGAACAAATGTACAAAAAAACTGCCAGATTTATTCTAAACCAACCACTCTCTTCACATCACTGCCTCTCAATAAACAAACTTCAGTGGCTGGAATTTCCACACCTTCTCCTACAATCTTAACTCCACACTACCTTTTCTATACTCAACAACCCCTCTGCCTGCCCTGCTCTCGCCTCCCATGTTACTCCCCCCCCCCCCTGCGGCCTCTCCAGAGTGCTGATCAGCATCTTCTCTCAGTTTATAAACCCAAAAGGAATACTGGCAAACTACTTTACAAACATGCTGTCTCACTAAATTGGAAGAAACTCCCTCTCCACATTAGATCCAACCTTTCCTTTCCCTGTTTTAAAAAGGAGCTTAAATCCAACCTACTAAACTTGAAATTATGCCGTTGCATTGACCACACAGTCTTCATCTCTCCCACTGTATAACCTGTTGCATCTCCTAGGTTTCTTTCTTTGTTAGTAACTTCTGCTTAAACTAATCTAAACCCTCAGCTCTACTACTATAGCCCCCTCCCATTCTCCACACTGTCTCCCTGACTTCTTATCAATGTCTATACAATGTCCTTCCTTTTGAACAACGATTATCTTTTTGTTTTTATTCTTATATGTAGTAAATTTTAGTCCACTACTATCAGTGCAACCCTTAATGTTCATAGTTTTTTTCTTTTTTTCTCTCTATAATTAATTTTGTATTTACAGTGTTGTTTTTAATAGTTTTTGTCCTTATGTTTATCTTTGCTTATGTTTGCTGGGGCTCTTTCCTCTTGGGTCTCCACTGAAAATGGGTTGCTTACTACCAATGCAATGCAAATAGTTAATAATCTTTCCTTTTTTTACAATTATTTTGTATTGTGATTATTTAATATTTGTATATTGTCACTTTATTTTTACTTATGTTTCCTGAGGCTTTTCCCCTTGGGTCTCCACTGAAAATGGGTTTGTTTGCAAACTCAGTTGGACTAACCCGGTTAACAAATGTGAAATAAATAAATAAAATATTCATGTCATCCTTGCCGATAGTGACATCCATATAACTAACAGTACGACTATAAACGTGTAAAACATAAAAAAGAACTGTTATTTAGAAAATCAATAAACTTATCAATACCTTCCTCTGGTACTTGCATAAAATAAAGATGTCATCCAAAAAACGGACAAATAATTTCCATGGGGGTTTCATGTCAAAAATGTGGGAATACGATCTTCCTTTCCTACTGAAGCATAACGATGTTCGCAAAAGTGGGGGCACAAGTTGCACCCATGGCAACACAAACCCTTCTTTTATAAAAATAATTATCCATCCAGAAAAACAAAATTTTTTTGCAAAACCAGTTCCATAAATGTGTGTAAAGTACTTCTCATCATGACTTAAACTTGTGCATTCACATATGAACTCATAAAACTATTCCAATCCAAGAGAGTCGGGTATAATATTAAATGGATTAACAACATACATAGTTAAAAAAAATAAAATCTGAGAACTTTACATCCTTAAGCTTGTTGAGAAAGTCCCATGAGTCTTGACATAAATATTCAAACTGCTCAACAAAAGGTTTAAGTTTAATATTCACATACTTCGCTAAAGGATGAATTTTGGATTTAGTGGAGTCCACTATTGGCCTCATAGGGTGTCAGTTATGTTTTTGTGAATTTATGCAGCTCAGAAATAGATGGCACCCTTGGGTGTTTTACACACAAAAAGAAATACATTTCAGAATATATCTGCCCTTGCATAAGCAAATAATGAAGTAAAAAATCAATCTTTTTGTAGGATAAATGCACAACATTCAGAGAAGTCTCCTCATAAAAATGGTCCTTAAAAACATGAGTGTATATTCATTGCAAACAGTCCACCTTGGTCACAAGAACAATACCCCCCTTTGTCAGGTTTCATCACTCGCACCTGTTTATCCTGACCTAGAGATTTCAATAGTTTAAATTCAGTTAAGTTCCAAAAGTTTCAGTCCTGTTCTTAGCTAAAATATTACAAAACTCAAAACTTGCAGAGGTTCTCAAACAAAACCAAAGGCAAAGGTAGGGGAGGGTTGAAAAGACTCTTTCTGATCAAAGGGTTGGGGCAAAACTCACCAATGTTATTGTCATAAAACAGCAACCCACGATTTACTTTTCTCAAAAACAACCTCGGGTCAATAACTAAATCAAAAATATTAGAATGAGTTGTAGGTGCAGAATTAAGACCTTTACTGAAAAGATCCGTATCGGGCGGCCATGTTGGTGCATCGGTTAGCGGTGTCACCTCACAGCTAGAGGTTCCCTGGTTCGATCCTTGGCCGGGGTGCCTTCTGTGTGGAGTCTGCATGTCCTCCCTGTGGTCGCGTGGGTTTCCTCCGGGTGCTCCGGTTTACTCCCACATCCCAAAGACATGCTGTAGGTGGATTGGACACACTAAATTGGCCCTAGGTGTGAGTGCATGTGCATGTGTGTGTGTGTGTGTGTGCCTTCTGTGGAAGGTTGGGTGCCGGGCTGGCAACTCGATACCGTAAAACTGCACTAACAATCATGAGCGGGCAGGTGATCCGCTGTGGCGACCCCTAACCAGGAAAAGCCGAAAGAAGAAGAAGACTGAAAAGATCCGTATGTTCAGTTCCATAACCATTAAAAGTAAAGCTATACAAAATAAAATCACCTGTGTTGTTATATACCAAACTTGGGCCTGTATTCTCCAAGGAATCCATAAAACTAAGAGATGCAGAAAAACTTGGTTCTTTCTCTAGCTCTAACCATATCTGGAATAATTCCGATGATTCTCCCAGGGTCATTACAGTATTCTTCTTGCCTCATTCCCTGGTGATTCTGCTTGTCTCTTATCCTTTCTGAACGTCATCTGGGAGGGAGTGTTCCTAAAATGTGAAACTCTATCACCAACTGTTTAAGTAGCGGGACCAGAGGCACTTAAAACAGTTTTTGGGTTCCCCTAGGTCTCAAAGCCCTTCGGTTTAGTGTATGCTGTTCCATGCATACAATACAACAATCTCAGCCTGAGTCCTGTGGTGGAAGTCCTGCCAGCCACCGTGTGTTGGCTAATACTTTGGACTTACCAGGCTGTATTGGACTGCTTACTCAGTTTGTACAACA
Source organism: Protopterus annectens (assembly GCF_019279795.1). Classification (NCBI taxonomy): domain Eukaryota; kingdom Metazoa; phylum Chordata; order Ceratodontiformes; family Protopteridae; genus Protopterus; species Protopterus annectens. The sequence goes on along the minus strand of NC_056725.1, from coordinate 596,816,757 downwards.
AATGCTACCTACAAACAGGGTAAGCAATGCTATTCCTGGTTCTGTCATTACTAGTATTCCGCCAGGATAAGGTTCATAGGTTCATACTAGGCTATCTGCCCAAGGGCATTTATAAGCCTAGCCCATAGTTATGTGGCTTTCGCCACCCCTTTAGTTTGAATAAAAACTATGCCTATCATTTTTCTGTGCCTCTGTCAAGCAGTGACACTGAAGTAATCCCTGGGGTATATCTGCGATCTCCCATCCATTGGTCAAGATTCCTCTTGAACAAGGCCAGCGAGGTGCTCTGCCTCACATGTACCGGGATTTTGTTCCACAGCATAGGGAGTCTCTGGGTGATGAATCTGTCCCTCCAGCACGTTCTATTTATAACCGTGTCAAGGTTTAAGTCTCCCGCCCTTGTGGTTCTGAGGGATCTAGATTTTTGAGGTGAAGCATATTCATCAAATCTGGGTTTGACATGGCCTTATATGTCAGGCACAGGTCACCTCTGAGCAAGCGGTATGAGACTGAATAAAGCTGGAGTTCTTTCAGTCGGGCAGCATAAGACATATTTTTGAGACCCTTTATCCTTTTGGTGAGGAACTTTGGGGCCTTTCAAGCTGCATCAGGTGTCTGGTCAGATACATTCCGGACGCAGCACTGTACTCAATCATAGGTCTAATGGGTGATGAGTACAGGGGACGATGACCTCCCTTGATCTAGATGTGAATCCCTTCATGATCAGGTGGGCGATATAGAAGGTTTTCCTAACTACTTTAGCAACATGAGTGTCAAACGAAAGACTACTGTCAACTTGGGTCCCCAGATCCCTGATGACTTTTTCTGTGCTCAGTGGATTGTCACCTATATGGTAGCTAGGGGTAACCTTGTTTTTCCCGAAGGGTATGACTATGCATTTTTGGCGTTTAACTTCAGGCCATGGCTCTGGCACCAGTTATCCGTTTCTGTGAGGCCCTTCTGGAGGATATCTGTGTCAGATGTGTTTCGACTATGGCCCAGTTTGCAGTCATCTGCAAACTTTGTCAGCCATAACCCTCCTGTGTTTGCTTGTACTTCAGAAAAGTAGATGCCGAACAAGAGTGGACCCAGGACTGAGCCCTGTGGGACACCACTTGTGACAGGCTTTGAGTCTGACATGGCTCCAGCAACTCTGACCCTGTGGGTTCTGTCGCTTAGCCAGTTTGCAACCCATCTTGTGATGTATGGGTTTACATTCAAGCTGATGAGTTTTTCGATGATACCTGAGTGGGGTATTGTGTCAAGGCCTTTGCCAGGTCGAGGTAGGCTGTATGGACTGCCTTTCCCTCATCAATGGCCTTGGTGACTGTCTCGAAAAAGTCAACCAAGTTTAAGAGGCAGGATCTGCCTTTGACAAAGCCAAACTGGGTTGGATCCAAAGTCTGCAAGTTCCCTATGTCTTTATTTATGAGTTCCATTATGATCCTCTCCATGGCTTTGCAGATAAGGCTTGTCAAGCTAATGGGGCGGTAATTTCCAGGGTCTGTGGAGGCACCGCCCTTATGAAGTGGGACCACAGTCGCCGCGCCACTCCTTGGGCACGTATCCTGAGGTGAGGCTAAGATTAAACAGCTGTCCTAACTGTGGGTTTAATTCCTCGTTGAGTTCATGAAGCACACAGCCGGGGACACCATCTGGTCCCATGGATGCTGTGTTTTGCCTTAGTGAGGGCAGTTCTCACCTGGGCGTTGGAGATGTTTGGGGGCTACAATCCTCTGGAATAGATATCTCTCCTTTGGGGAGGGGAGAAGTTTGCACTGAACCTGTCAGCCAGTATGTTAGCAATGTGTGTAGGTTCAGTAATTTTCACATCATTTTGAACTAATTCTGAGCATATCTGGGAGTTTCCTCCTAGGTTTCTAACATAGCTAAAGAAGGCCTTATGATTGTCTTTAGAGTCCTTGGCGATTTTTCTCTCAAAATTTGCCTTGGATGATTTTATGAGAGCTCTTAGTTTTTTACTTATAATGATCAAAGGTGTCTTACCTTTCAAGGATTTTGCTCTATCTTGTAGTAGCTTCCTCCTTTTGTTGTAGAGCTTGTTTATGGCTGGGGTCCACCAGACTGGACGCTTGCCTTTGGTACAGCATTTTTGAAGAGTCAGTGTAGTGAAATACAGGTTAATAACAGTAACGGGCGTTTTAATGGTGAGTCAATCCAAACTGTTGGTGCTTCTGTCATTGACTGGCTTAACAAAAGCATTTTTTTTTTCTGGAGTAGCCCCCAACACCAGTTACTATGTTCAGCAGTCTTTGAAACAGTTATAGAATACTCTCCCCAAGTGCAGGAAACTGCAGATTGAGAACTGTTATTTCAAAGAATGCCTAAAAAATAAGGTTGTGCCAAAGGGCTTAATGTGTTGGAAGTTCCCTTATGGTCTTGTCTCTTGTTCTCCTTTACACCTTCAGCTTGTTGAGTTTTTGACTGCCAGGATTATGCCCTACTTGAAATTTTAATTAAACACAACCAACAGACTATTCAACAGCTGATGGCCACAGCCACTGATCTGGAGAAAGTACTTACAGGATCTTGCTTTTCCATGCAACACTGGGGATTACCAGAACATTTTTTTAAAATGTGTATAAAGTGGCTGAAGGGGTTTGGTTTTGAAAAGAAAATAAATTAGAAAGGGATAGGTTGGCTTATATGCATGGAACAGCATACCCTAAACCGAAGGTCTTTGAGACCCAGGGGAATCCAAAACCAGTTTTAAGTGCCTCTGTTCCCTCTACTCAAATATCTGGTGATGAAGAGTTTTGCCTTTTAGTGACACTCCCTCCCAGATGTTCAGAAAGGATAAGGAACAAGCAGAATCACCATGGAACGAGGCAGGAACAATCCTGATTGGGAGAATCACCAGAATTATTCCAGTCGTGGTCGAAGCAAGAGAAAGAATGGCGTTTTTCTGCATCTTTTAGTTGGGGATTCCTTGCAGAATACAGGCCCAAATTTTGTACACAAGACCACAGGAGACTATTTTATACAACATTACTTTTAATGGTTATGGAACTGAACATGCGGACCTTTTAAGTAAAGGTCTTAATTTTGTACCTAAACTCGTTCTAATATTTTTGATTTAGTTACTGACCTGAGGTTGTTTTTGAGAAAAGTAAATCTTAGGTTGCTGTTTTACGATAAGAATAGTGGTGAGTTTTCTGTCCCAACCCTTTGATCAGAAAGTTTTTTCAACCTGCCCCTTCCTTTGCCTTTAGTTTGGTTTGAGAAGCTCTGTGAGTTTGAGTTTCATAATATTTTAGCTAAGAACAAGGACCAAAACTGTTGTAACTGAAGTGACACTGAATTTAAACTGTTGAAATCTCTGTGTCAGGATAAACAGCTGCAAGTGATGAAACTTGACAAGGGGGGCTACTGTTATTATGACCAAGGTGGACTATTATAATGTATGTACACTTCATGTTTTTGATGACAATTATTATGAAGAGACCCCTCTGAATGTTGTGCATTTATCATACAAAAAGACTGATTTTTTTATTTAATGATTTGCTTATGCAAGGGCAGTTAGATTGTGAAATGTATTTATTTTTATGCGTAAAACACCAGAGGGTGTTATCTATTTTTGGACGGCCTAAACTTCACAAAAGGATAACTGACCCCCATGAGGCAGATAGGACTCCAGTAAATCCAAAATTCATCTGTTTGTGAAGTATGTGGATACTAAACTGAAGCCTTTTGTTGAGCAGTTCTGAATATTTATGTCAAGACTCATGAAACTTTTTCAACAAGCTTAAGGATGTAGAGCTCTCTGATGATTTTATTTTATTTTTTTAACTGTGGATGTCGTTAGTCTATGTTGGACTGAAATGGTTTTATGAGTTCGTGTGTAAATGCACAAGTTTAAGTCATAATGAGATTAAGTACTTTACAGACATGGAAATCGTTCTGCAAAACAATTTTGTTTTTCTGGACGGACAATACTTTTTTACAAAAGAAGGGTATTGCCATGGGTGCTTCTTGTGCCCCCATTTTTGTGAACACTGTTATGCTTCAGTGAGAAAGGAAGATCTTATTCCTACATTTTGGTGACATGAAACCCCCATGGAAATTATCCGTCTGTTTTCTGGATGACATCTTTATTTTACTGCAAACACCACAGGAAGGTATTGGTGGGTTTACTGATGTTCTAAATAGTACTTCTTTACGTTATACACATGCTTATACAGTTGCACTGTTATTAGTTATCTTCATGTCACTATTGGCAAGGATGACATTAATAGAAGATTTACTAGTAATACATTTCAAAAACCTACATATTCAAACAATTTATTACATTATAGTAGTTATCATCCTGATTTTCAAAAGAGGGGTATTGTTAAAGGTCAAGCACTTAGACTGACAACGTTGGTTACTGAAGATGACGCTTTCTCTTGAATGTGACAAACAAGTACCAATAGGGGGTATCCCTTGGACATGGATCTTAAGAAATCTGATGAAGTCCAAAAGGGAAATGGCTATTTTTGCCCTATTTTGTGACAAAAAGGTCCCAAGGAAATGTTTGCTCCCAACAGAAGGATTACATCTAGATATACCACCTCTTTTTGTTATGAAATACACAGTAGACCACACTGAGATTTTTGAGGTACTAAAAAGAACCCGGGTACTTTTCTCTTGTTTTGGGAGGTGCACAGGAATTATTGGTGATACACCCCAGTTAGTATTTAGAAGGGGAGAATCCCTTTAACAGTTTTTGGAAAGTGATGATACTTTTCTATGTCCCACACGAATAAGAAAAAATGGGACTTTTAGGTGTGGTGCTTGTTCTGTGTGTAAGTTTATGTATGAGACTGATGGGATCTCGGGTCCTTCTATCATTGTAATTCTAACACAAGGGGTGTTATATATGTTGCTTTATGCATTGAATGTTGTTCCTTCTATGTGGGTAAAACACAGCAGAGTTTCAGGGACCGGATATATGAACACACTTTGGATATTGAAAACAAGAACATAAACAAGGCTTTGTTTAAACATCTCTCTGAATATCCTACTTACAGGTTTTTGTTTTGAACACTGTTCACAGAGATATTTGTGGTGGGCCTTAGGAGGATTTGACTGAATTCAATGAGTTAAAATGGCAAATTTGTCTGAATTATTTTACACCCTCTGGTCTTAATGACAATATGTCTATTATCAGTGCATTAAAATTGTGTTATTTAGTGTAACCCTGAGAATTTATTAATGGAAATTGTTTTTATTTAAGCAAGGACTTGTCACAATTATTTTTTAATATCCAAAGCAGGCAAAGAAGAAACAAAGGTTCACAGTGGTAATGTATAGTCCAAAATGTAACAAGAAAAAACCCACTGGAGCCACCATGACCAACCATATAACTGTTTATTAAAGACAGATAAGCGCTTTCAAGTATTAGCTCTTCTTCAGATCTAAAATACACTGGATGTAATCACTTTTAAAAGAACAAACCAATTAAAAACAGTAAAAAGGTCTACACCCTTTTAATAGGGGGTTTTAAGGGCATACAACCATTTAGACCTGATTTATGATTAACTTGCATGTTAGCTATCCATTTCAACTCTGCCAGCTCAGTATCATGTTTAATATCACCACCTGTTATGTTCTCATATTGAATGTGTAACACCATAAATTTAAATCCATGCTTTGTATTTGTTTCAATATGCTGGTATAAAGCATTACTCTTCACTCCTAGTCGTGTATCACTCGTGTTGTAGTATGCGTTGTTTCAGCATCCTGTTCATCTTCCCAATATAGAAAGCTTCGCAAGATGTGCACTTGGCTAAATAAACCACATTTTTTGTCCAACAGTCTGCATGAAGTCTGGGTGTATACAGCTTACCAGATACTGGATGTACAAACCTATTAACATCACTGATATATTGGCATTCCCTACACTTCGTACGTTGCTAAGTCCCTTCATTTCAGCTTCTCACACTCACCTTTTTGGGATAAATGTTCTTACACAGTATCTGCTTAAGATTAGGGTTATTAGTATAAGTAAACTTAGGATAGCACCTAGGTGATATAAGACTAGGGGTGAAGTTGGCAGAGTTGAAATGGATAGTTGACATGCAAGCTAATCATAAACCAGGTCTAAATGGTTGTATGCCCTTAAAACCCTATATTAAAAGCGTGTATACATTTTTACTGTTTTTAATTGGTTGTTTGTTCTTTTAAAAGTGATTACATCCAGTGTACTTCAGATCTGATAAAGAGCTAATGCTCAAAAGTGCTTATCTGTTTTTTTAATGAACAGTTATATGGTTTGTTGTGGTGGCTCCAGTGTTTTTTTTTTGTTAAACTAATTTTTTAAAGGGAGAGGGATGTTTAAATAGCTTGATTTTTTTTTACTTTTTGTATTCTGAGGAAGTCATATTGATGAATAAAGATAAAAGCGCTCAGTTTTATTAAACACTTTCATGTAAGAACTATGTACCAATATTCATTTTAAGCAAAGACAGTCTCCTTTTTGAGAATCAAACTCTGTACCTCTTGCCTGTGAGGTAGATATGCTAATGATATCAACACCCAGCTCTTAAGCCTTTTAAGTGGAACTTTACATAAGGATTGTTGTTATGGAGTCAATTATACATGACAATAGACACATAGTCACACTAGTTAATCAGTGCTAGTTTTCTCCCTGCTCTCGGATCCTTTGCCCTGCCCAAAAATGGGGGAAAAAAATGATAGGTATTCTGTTAATCTGTCTGACAGTGGCCACTAAGGGCTTTACCAGCTTTTAAAGCTGGTGAAACACTGCTTTTTCCACCCTTTTTTCTGTAACCAATAGTACATGGAGCTTTACCTCACCATGGATACCAATATTCATCTCTCAGTCTTTGCTCACAGAGTGAATTTCTTGGATTCCATGTCTTGAACACATAATGCAGTTACGACTGGAGACCCAATCCTAATCTTCTAATTGGTTAACATACCAGATGAGGCACAATACTGCTCTAATTCACAAAGTGTGAGACAGAGCTACAGATACAGATGTGCTGTTCCAGTGATGCTTTACTAAAATGCCACAATTCTACCAGTTAAACTCCTCCAATAAGCAAGCTACTTTTAACTTCTTAAAAGTACTCTGTTACACCTAGCACTGTTTAGAAATGTGTTATATACACAGACTCCTAACACCTGTTAAGGGTCTCTGTGACCACATTCTAGTGCTTACTTAGTAAAGAGTGCAACTATCCAATTCCAGAGTTCTGAGCAGGCACTCAGCCAAACACTTTACACAAGCACTTCACAGCTTGACTTGTTTGGTTTGTTTTTATAAATTAATGCATACTGTCTATGAAATGAATCTTTATTCTCAACAGCGCTTTTACTGTGTAAAAATTTTGACCGTTACCTTAGGTGATCCAAGCACATCATGCCTCCTAAAGAAAGGGAGTCTTCCCTTCAGTACTAGCAAACAGAGTTTTAGTCACCACCATACTGCCAGATGAGGGGCACACAGGGAGTGGTGGAGCCATCTTAACTTCCTGAACCAGAAAAATCAGGACACATCTGAGTTTCCTAGTGAAAACTGGACAAATAAAATATAAGCTCTGCCTAAAAAAAGACCAGCTGACATCAAGAGCAAGAGTTAAAAGCATGTGGTAATGTATAACTTGCATCTGGGTCCTCACATGCTTGATCAACTCACTCTGTGTTTTGGTACAGTACAAAGTCAAACCAATATGGTGAACTACCTACAGCTGCCCAACTCTTTTCTCTGAGGGAACAAACTGGTGAGGAAGACAGCAATACATTGTGGGGGAATCACAAAGTGGTCCGCTAGTTGGTGTGTTAATGCACAAAAAAGACTTAATGTTCACGGCACCCCATTATTATATACATGTCATGTGTTTTATTACCAACTAGAAAGGAAAATCTGGACAGTCTTACAAAGCAAAATGAATGAATTTATTTGGGAAGGGAAAAGATTAAGAATTAAATGGGACTTGTCAATACCATCTTTTGATCAAGGAGGAACTGCCCTTGCAAGCCTACAAGGGCACTTCAAAGCAACACAACTGAAATTGTGTATGTTACTCAATCAGATAATTATATCAAGCAAAATGGGAACATGTGATGGCTGCACAATGAGTAGCAAGTTGATTCGAGAGATATCAAAGTGTGAAAACAGTGAAACGGATAGATAAACTACTAAAAGTCATCAAATTGGGTAAAATTCAGTGACTGGCTAGTAATTACATTGGCTGGATGCCAGCAAACAATACATTTATAGAAAGTAAGGGAAAAATCAACCAGAAAAGAAGAGAAAGTTCTGACTAGGAAGAACCTTGCAGCTATTCAGCAAAAAGCAGTTCAGGTTTCATCTTTGGTACTTTACAGTAAAAAAAAAAAAATCAAGAGCATTCAGAGGTCCTTAAAATGTGTGAGACACTGAAGTACAGTAAAAAAAAATAAATAACTAAATCAAGAGCATTCAGGGGTCCTCTAAATATGTGAAACTCTGAAGAAGTACACCAAGTCAAATGTCACACCTGGAAAAAAAGATGATTTACATAGGTATTCAGATAAGCTGAAAAAATTGTGGAATTCAGAGGACAAAATGAAAGAAAGACTGGCTGAACATGAGGCTTCTTGAAAAGAACTGTTTCAAGAAATAGAGTTACAAGACAAAGAAAATCTGAAACACTGGGAAGTAAGGTCGGGTGGCACTATGCCAGGGTAATCCTATGGCTAGGCTTGTAAAGGCCCAAGGTCCATTAGCCTAGTACACACCTATGAACCTATGAAATGTTTTGATATACCAGTGAAATGGAAAATAACAGACAGCATTAATTATATGAAAAGTACATAAGCAACTGGATTAGTGTTCTACAGCATAATTTACTAACAGAGATCACACTGTATGTACATCCAAATCTGGCCATAAGAAAGCAATCAAGACCTACATTAGTAAAGACGCAATAATACCAGAAGAAACAGCTGTTCCTCACAAAACTGTGGCAGAAGGAAAAAGTACTAAAAACTGTAGATACCAGAGGGCTTGTGGGAACTAATTACTTGCTGTACACCAAGCAGAAGGGAAGCAAGTTTATCATGTCATTTCAGAGGATGTCAAGCGGCAGGTGAGAGATTCAAGTTGCTATAACTAACTGCGCCTTCACAATATTTTTTTTCTGGAGAATCAAAGACATTACTGCATGCAGAATAGGCTAAAAAGGGAAAATAGTTTAGCCAGCACAGAGTGGGCCAGAAAGCCATTAATAACAAAGCTCATAGAAAGACCATGAAACCTTTTTGCATGTCTCAAATGAAAATGCTTGAAAAGGAAGAAAAAAAATCCAGGAACTGATTAGAAGAATCCGTTGTACCTTGGACTTGAACCAATGACCAAACAATGGGAGATCAAGATGATCAGGAAGAATACAATGTGAAATTAGTGAAAAATGGGAGACCTGTAAAATAACAAATCACATTATATGTAGCTCAGATATGTTAACTACAGTTATGCAAATAAAATGGCTGAATATGACTGGAAATGTGCTGTGTTAAATTGGTGGGTGAACTGTAAAGCATAAACCCAAGTTACAGTATTAATGCTTAGAAGAAAACTGAAGTATTAACTACGTAAAATAGTTTTTATTAATTGTATAAAAATTTCATAATGTAACTCATGTTATTCTGTAAAGCTGTTCTATATTAGTACACATTCAGATGCATTTTAAATGTGAGGTTTACTGGTGACTACTAAACATTCCAGTGATATTACAGTAAAAAAATGTTTTATAATTACAACGTACCATGGCTTTACACTGAACCACAATAAGAAAGAAGCAAACTGAAGTTAAAAATTGTTGTGATCTTGGGCTTCTTTAGGTATAATATTTCATTTTTACAACTCTGCATATAATAATTTGTTTTTGTGGAAGTGGATGTCTTTAAGGCCCACAGTTTAAGATGCAGACAATGTTTTTCTAAGCAAATATGCTTGAAAAATGACAGAACTGATGAAAAGCATGAACTGCAGTTGATTCTTGTACTTCCGAAGTTACAATTTTTTAACTGGAGACAAGGAGTCTGAAGGTGGTCCAAACAAAGTATTCCAAGTGAACTCTACGAAGCCCGGTATAAATAATTTTTAAAGGGATACTTGACAAACAATTCAGTGAAAATGAATGAAACCTGACTATTAGAGCTGATCATAGCAGTTTTAGTACAATAATGCATTAAATATTGCAATGTATGGTTTAATAAACTTACTGAGGGGTAGCCAGTGCACTCATTTATAACGCTAAATGTTAACATTTATCGAAAACATGCAAGTTGTTTTTTTCTTCACACCTGGGAGAGGAATAGAGATGAGAAAAGAACAGAAAGCATCAGATTTTAAGTGAGAACACAGGCTTTAATATGCAATTCAGCAAGGTTAAGTTTAATTTTAGAAAGACAATGCCCTTGGTACAGCCATCCATTTGGGGGAACTCCTCCTATTTGAATGGAAAAAAACTTCATTTTTGGAGGGGGGCAAACTTTCTTTATGGAAAGTGTACATAGCTTTATTTCTTTGCTCAGGATTAAAAGGAGCTGTGGGTGGTTTGAATTTATTTTTGTTGTGTGTTTCTGCTGACATGAAAAGTCTATGAAAGTCTGAAAATCTGACATGGGGTCAAATACAGATGAGATGCAACCACAAACAAGATTAGATTGCCAAACATTAGTGTTTACAAGGAAGCAAAACGTTAGTAACATACTCAAGAGCAATACAATGTGAAGTATGTAGGAGTACTAGCTTTTTATCAGAATAGCTGCTTTGTCACTGTTAATATGGAATGTAAATGCCTTTATAGACAAAACAGCAGAGAGCGCTGAATCATATGAAGACGTGTAGGGTACAAATATCAATGTTAAAGGCTATGCTTTTAGACAGAAATTAGTATGGGAATCTGAACTGCAGGGTGGACATTCTGAAGAGCATCAGGGATAAAGGAAGCAACAATAATGGTTGTGAGAGGGGCTCCAGTAGTGATAGAAGAGGGTAAAAAACAATAATGGTAGATTTATGGAAACAAGGGAGGTAGCTTATGCTGGGATGCATTTATCTCCCACCAAAAATAGTTACTACTATGGAGAATAAGTTAATTTTGAAGACATAAGCTTTCAGCAAGGATTATTATTTATGGGCAGGGACTGGATCTTGATTTGCATCAGTGATGACATATCAGGGTGACTGAAAGGGAAATATAATGAAACAAGGAAGATTTATGAAGATGAATATCAGACTAGTTGGTATAGATAATTTGAATTTGGTATCAGGAACTCAGGACTTGCATAATATTCCCCAATCTACAGTAAGTGGGCCAGGCTGGAATGAAATATTTCATACTAGCATATGTATTTAATTGTAGATTAGAGGAATGAATATTTTGGAAGAAGGCTGTGGTAGCTGTACTGCCCAGAGAGGGCAAAGCTCCTTCAGATCTGGCTTCATATAGATCCATTTCACTTTCAAAACCATATAAAGTGCTGATTACAGCAGTTTGAGAATGTTACCAAAGTTGATAGATATGGAGCAATGTTATTTTATGAAAGGGAGGCAAACATTTGACAGCATTAATAAAACCATGATGATACAAAGAAACGTAGAATGTAAGAAAATGGCACTACTGTCAGGGGATCTTGAATAGAAAAAATACATTTGTGTAAGATCTTACCATAACAGTAGATGTTCTATTTTTTCAGTGTTGCGGTGTTCCTTATTCTTGTGATACCCTGCCAAGGACAGCTTAATGCCAGTCAGTATACTGAAGTCATTACACATTCCAGGTGGTGTATGTCAGGCATATGTTCTACTTGCAAGGCATAAGACACACACGTGACGTATGGACATCTAATCTTCATAATTGAAGTGCCCCAAACAGAGCCGGAACAAACCCTGAGAAAGCAACAACATGGACACTCAGAAAGGGAATACGAAGATGATTAGGCTGCAAGAGGGACACCTCATCTACAAGTAGGGCAGCAAAAAATAAGAGGGGGCAGGAGGGATAGACAGGATACTGCAACAGTGAGAAGTAGGACATTTACTATTAAGGTCAGATCTTACACAACTGTACTATGTCCCTCCTTATCACTGTTACAGTATTCTTCATTCTTGGGAGAGTACAAAAGCTACAGCAAAGGCAAGGACAGGAAATCAAAGAATGTGACTACCCCCACACCTGTAATTACTAGCAAATAACAAAATTCAGCAAACACTGACTAACTTCCAGTTCAGCTAATATTCCTTCCACACAGTTAAAATCAATTTAAATACTGTATTTTTTGGAAAAAAAAAGAGCAGATAAAGGTACTTAAATTCTCTTATACGTCCAGTTGAATATAGCAAGTTTTAGCCAGCCAAAGCTGAGGTTTTTAAGCAGAAAATATTTCACACTGTACCACTTAAATAGGCAAGGACAGGAAATCAAAGAATGTGACTACCCCCACACCTGTAATTACTAGCAAATAAAAAAATTCAGCAAACACTGACTAAAACTTCCAGTTCAGCTAATATTTATTCTGCACAGTTAAAATCAATTTAAATACTGTATTTTTTTTTAAAAAAAGAGCAGATAAAGGTACTTAAATTCTCTTATACGTCCAGTTGAATATAGCAAGTTCTTAGCCGGCCAAAGCTGAGGTTTTTAAGCAGAAAATATTTCACACTGTACCACTTAAATAGGCAAGGACAGGAAATCAAAGAATGTGACTACCCCCACACCTGTAATTACTAGCAAATAACAAAATTCAGCAAACACTGACTAACTTCCAGTTCAGCTAATATTCCTTCCACACAGTTAAAATCAATTAAATACTGTATTTTTTTGAAAAAAAAAGAGCAGATAAAGGTACATAAATTCTCTTATACATCCAGTTGAATATAGCAAGTTCTTAGCCGGCCAAAGCTGAGGTTTTTAAGCAGAAAATATTTCACACTGTACCCCTTAAATAGGCTAGGACAGGAAATCAAAGAATGTGACTACCCCCACACCTGTAATTACTAGCAAATAACAAAATTCAGCAAACACTGACTAACTTGCAGTTCAGCTAATATTCCTTCCACACAGTTAAAATCAATTTAAATACTGTATTTTTTTGAAAAATAAAAGAGCAGATAAAGGTACTTAAATTCTCTTATACGTCCAGTTGAATATAGCAAGTTCTTAGCTGGCCAAAGCTGAGGTTTTTAAGCAGAAAATATTTCACACTGTACCACTTAAATAGGCAAGGACAGGAAATCAAAGAATGTGACTACCCCCACACCTGTAATTACTAGCAAATAACAAAATTCAGCAAACACTGACTAACTTCCAGTTCAGCTAATATTCCTTCCACACAGTTAAAATCAATTTAAATACTGTATTTTTTTAAAAAAAAAAAAGAGCAGATAAAGGTACTTAAATTCTCTTATACGTCCAGTTGAATATAGCAAGTTCTTAGCCGGCCAAAGCTGAGGTTTTTAAGCAGAAAATATTTCACACTGTACCACTTAAATAGGCAAGGACAGGAAATCAAAGAATGTGACTACCCCCACACCTGTAATTACTAGCAAATAACAAAATTCAGCAAACACTGACTAACTTCCAGTTCAGCTAATATTCCTTCCACACAGTTAAAATCAATTTAAATACTGTATTTTTTTTTTAAAAAAAAGAGCAGATAAAGGTACTTAAATTCTCTTATACGTCCAGTTGAATATAGCAAGTTCTTAGCCGGCCAAAGCTGAGGTGCAAATCCAAGGTGTGTAGTACCCTCTCATTACAAACTGGTGGAGAAGGAAAAAAAGGGAGGATGAATGGACTGATTCAAGGACAAACCCATTAACCACCTTGGGCATAAGATGAGGACTAGTATAAACAGACACTCTGCCCTTGTGAAAAACCAAAAAAGGAGGAACTGCCAGGACAGCTTGGAGTTCACAAACCCTCTTGGCAGAATTAACAGCCACCAGTAATGCAGACTTCCAAGTACAATGTTGCAGGGAAGAAAATGGGTAGGCTAAAAAGGGAATTGACTCAATTTTTCAACAAAATGGAATGGCCTATGAATGAGGAATAGGCATTCTTGGAGGCTTGATATAAAGGATGTCTTTTAGAAATTGACTTCAAAACTAGAAGTCAAAGGTGGATTCAGAGGCAGACAGGCAGAAATGGCTGACCAATGAACTTTAACAGAGGAATATGCCAAACCAGCATTGAGCAACTAATACAAATAAGAAAGGACCATAGTGATCCCCACAGAAAAAGGGTCCAGGTCATGCTTAAGACAACAAATAGAAAAATCTCTTCCATTTAGCCACATAGGATTTTTCTGACCTCCTACAAAATGTGAAGCATATCCTCAGAAAACTGATGTCTGAAAGAAATCAAAGCCCTGTCATCCAAAGTGTCAACTGAAGTGAGGACAACTGAGAGTGAATGAGAGATACCTTGTCTTGTGTGAGAAGATCCATTCTGTGAGGTAACTTGTGAAGACTGCCCCTGGGTCAAGTGAAACAGAAAGGGGAATCAGTGGTGTCTGGGTCAAAAGGGAGCAACCAACATGATTGTGGGTGTGTCCCACATGATCTTGTGCAGAACTCTGGGAAGTAAAGGAAGAGGAGGATGGGCATTCAGAATCATCCCCTTCCAAGAAAGACATGGCATCCAGTCTCCAAGCCAGAGGATTTGGCACTCTGGAACAGAACCAGGGAAGTTGTCAAGCTCTGAGTACCCACCATGTACAATGTCCAGAAACACCTCACTGTGAAGCATCCATTTGTGAGAACGAGTCCTGGAAACTTTATGATAATAGACTGCAAAATCCCAAGCCTGAAGAGCCAGTCTACAAAGAATGCAAGATGTTGTGCCCCCTTGCTTGTTGATGCACCACATGACTGTGCTATTGTTTGTAAAAGTCTTTAAAGGACCTGAAACAAAAGGAGAGAAATGTGTGCCATCCGTTAATGGGACTAAAAACCTTGGACTTTCAGGTTGATGGAGGAGACTCTCCTGGGTAGGGAGAGGAACTTGAAAAGACAGTCCTGGATTTAGGAAAATCTGAGGAATCAGTGGAGACTGAATTTGAGACAAGGGACCAGATACTCCAGAGAGTGGCAGTGCTATAGCTAAACAGCCTTGAGACACTATTGAAATTTCCTCATGTAGAGTTTGGCAAAATGAACCATGGGAATGGCAATGCCGTGCATCCCAGGGCTCTGAGAAAATTCCCTTGCAGAAATAACTGGAAGAGGAAGAAAAGATCGAAAGTAAGAAGTCAGAGCGAACCCTTGTGAGGCAGGAAACGAGCCAACATTGGGATGATCTAAATCCTGCAACCCAGAAACACCTGGCCCAGAGAGGGAGTCAACAAAACATTCTGAACTCCCTGAAGCCTGGAGAAAGCTACCACTGTAACGATTAAACATAGTGAATATAGTAAACATAGTGATTCACAGTTTCATGTTCAGTACTGTTGAGATTTTGCAAACTTGAATATTGTTTCCTCTTACTAAAGATGCCATGTTATATTAAGATTAAGACAGTATTTCTTCAACTTCATTTTAGCAACCAATTTACATTTTTGCTTTTGGAAACTACATTACAGTTACAAAAAATCAACTGCTACACAGCAACCATGTCAATCATACTTTGTGAAAACTCTAAGCTTCTTTATTATTCTAATACAGGAAGCCAGAGAAATAAAATAAATTACAGTTTACTACTGCTCCACACAATTTTTGGACTACGATAATAAATGAAGCATTACTTCTCGTACATTCCTCTGACTTCACAAAATATGCATGTGCTGTAACACCAAGGGTTGTGAAATTGCATAGCGCACATTAAATATTGTATGATAACTATAAGAATCAATCAAAGGAGGTTAGAAAGGACTGGGAAGTGAGACTGGATGTCCAATTCACAAAGAAACAATGGGAAGATACATGTATGTCATCCAAATATGCAAATCCATCTAGGAAGATTTAGGCTTTTTGCTTGGAAATGTTTACATAGATATTTTTATACCCCAAGTAGACTCCAGAAACTTTTTCCTCAGGTAGACAGCAAATGTTGGAGGTGCGATGAGGAAGAAAGAGGTTTTTGGGAACATATTTTCTGGAACTGCAATGGGTTGGTGGACTTTTAAGGATTCCCTGCGAGATGCACTGTCGGAGATGCTGGGTAGGCGGACTGGTGTGACAAAGGATATGATTTTTCTGAGCTATGATACAAAATCAAATTGCCTAGACACGGTAAGGCCTTGTTGTGTCAAATTATGGTGGCTTCCAAAAGAGCAATTACTGGAAAATTTAAATCAAAATTTAAACCAACTATATAAGAAGTAGTGAATATAGTAACAGATATAAAACAACTGGAAATGAGATCTTTAGAAAAGGGTAGGAGCAAACTACATAGGAAAAATGGGACTTGTGGGAACAATACATTCAAGAAAGGAATGAGGTTTAAAAGAAGGCAGGACTTAAATGAGCTATGCAGTGCCTGACTAAAAATGATTGGGTAGATAAGTGATGTATAGTGTTTGCAAATGGGAGTGTGTCAGTATTATTTGTGATGTAAAATGCTTGCAACTAGGATTGTGTTGGTGTGATTTGTTTTCATTTACATAAATGCATGTTTGCTCATGTCTTAAGTGATAGTTTAATAAAGATGTTTCTTGTTTAAAAAAGGGGGCAGGAATTGAATAATTTATGTCATGTTGTTTAAGTTATATGATATATAGCAATATATGTGAAGTATGTTTGTTAATGTTAATACAGTTTGATTAGTTTTGTATAAATGTAAATTTACCTGTGTCACAACTGATAATTCAATAAACGTGTTTAAAAAAAAAGGGTGTTGAAATTGCAATACTTAAGCATAACTTCAATGGTGGACAGCTGTCATCTGTAGACCAATATCATGAGAATATGGTAGTAAACAATGTAGTATATGGAGTGCACTCTGGAGTATGTAAGGAGATACATCCCCTGACTACCTCCAGAGGGGAGCAGTTGTGCAACCTTTTGGGGATTCTAGAAGCATAATCCTCAGAAGAACCCCCTACCTCCTAAAATACACCACAATAGGGAAAGAGAGAAGACTGTTAACTACCCTTCTCACTCAGAAAGGTGGTAAACAAGTTTTCTAGCAAGCACCTCCAAGTACTGTTAAGATGACATCTCATGCTCAGAATTCACAGGGTAAAACTGGCGCCACCAAAAAACAGCAGTAGAATGTAAACCAATTACAGAAAAAAAGTGTAGGAATGTGAAGTGTTTTACTGGCATGGCTTTACCCTCATCCTGGAGCTGCATGTGGTCAAGGAAAGCACCTAGGCAAAAAAGACACTGGTCGTTACAGTCTTTATTGGTAATCAGCCTCCAACACCAACATTTTCCCTTCATGGATAACTGGAACACAAGCAATAAAATGAAAAAATACAGAAGCCGCTTCAATAGGGCACTTGTGTGAAAATGGCTTGATAACCAAAATAGCAGAAGGGCATTCAGACCAACGTTTGATAATGCCATTCAAACTGAAGGCAAAGAAGTTCTGCGTATTTGTGTCCATACATCACACCTTAACGGCCTACAAGGGGAGCATGTGTGTGACTTATGGCACTTATAAAATCTAAAGGCACTGGTATACTGGCCAGATGTATGACTATACTTTGCAGGAGATCCCTTCTGTGAAGAATTCTGCAACAGTGATATAGAAGGACATCAGTAATTTTTATCTTCCTGTGTATGAATTTCCTTTTAATTAGTCCATTGCCAGGACAAATGAGGTATTTTTGGCAATAATGGAGAACAATGGATTGAAAGTCTTTGCATGACAGTTGAAGAGTTACGGTAGAAGCATAGAAGTACAACATGGGTGCTGCTGTCATTAACATTTTAAATCATGATCGCAGACACACTTCAGTCGAGTGTTCTCTATTATCATCTATTTTTGCTGTTCACAACTTCTCAACTGTCCCTCATTTGTAAAACTTCCCTAATTTTCTGTTAACTTTCTGAGGAGTAGCATCAGTCAGCAATGTCAAGCATTGTAATTTCACGTTCATAGGTACTGCTCAGAAAATGTAAGTTGATGCAAAAATTACAGTTTTGTACCTACCATAAATGTAGATGTTCGAGTGTATTCACTGCTGCAGTCATTACACTTGGGATATCCTGCCGTCAGGCGGTCCCGCAGTCAGCCAGAGTTCCAAAGTCTGGGTCCGGTGTCGGTTGCTGTCGTTTCTTCCTTGACGTCAGTGCGTCAGGGGTATATAAGATGCAGCAGACGCCATTTTCTTCAGTTTTTCTTGCCCCAGATGTCGGGTGCCCCAAAAAGGTAGGCAATACATATTGCTAATCAAACACGCATAAAAGGTAAAACCAAAACCTACAGTTACCAGCAAAACCACCACATAAGTACTGAAAGGTAGAAAGGCATAGCCAAGTCCCAGCTAAGAAAGAGGGGATGGAGGGAGGGTAACCTGGACTGCAGCAGTGTATACACTCTAACATCTACATTTATGGTAGGTACAAAACTGTACTATGTTCATCGTTTTTCACTGCTGCGGTCATTACACTTGGGTTGAATCCCAAAGCTGAGCTAGGGCGGCTGGTTCTATAGAGGATTTGGGGTGGCTATGAGGCCCTGTAGCACTGCAGTGGCGAAGCCAGCTCTGGATTTAGAATAAAGAGGCAAGTGATAATGTTTGGTAAAGGTGTGCACTGAACTCCAAGTTGCAACTTCCAAGACATCTTTGGTAGGTACTCCCCTAAGGTAAGCAGTTGAGGTGGCTGTTGCCCTGGTGGAATGTGGCCTAATGTTGCTAGGTACAGTTTTCCCATGCTGTGTGTAGCAGAAACGGATACAGTGTCCTATTCATTTTGAAATGGTCTGCTTTGAAATAGCCTTTCCCTGTGATCTTGCAGCATATGCTACAAACAATTGCTCGGTTCTCCTGAAAGCTTTTGTTTTGTCCAAGTAGAAACGTAACGGTCTGTGTATGTCCAATGAATGCAGAAGTCTCTCCCCTTTATTCTGGGGATTTGGATAAAAGGTTGGCAAGTGAATAGTTTGGTTCAGGGCCACAATGGATACCACCTTTGGCATAAAAGAAGGGTTTGTTCTTAAAGAAACCCTGTCTTGGTGAAAAATGATGAAAGGCTCCACTGCCATTAGTGCCTGTAACTCTGAGACTCTTCGTGCTGAGGTTATTGACAAAAGCAGAGCAGTTTTCCATGACACATTTTAATTCTGCTGAATTGGCTGGCTCAAAAGGAGATAAAGTTAGTTTTTCAAAGACAAAATTTAGGTCCCAAGTTGGTGTTGGTGCTCTCCGGGGCGATCTTATGTTTTTAGCCCCTCTGAGGTACTGTTTTAGCAATGGATGAGAGAAAATAGGAGGATCTGTGTTGTAATGAGCCGAGATGGCAGAGGCGTGCATCTTAATGGATGAGAAGGATAGGCCTTTGTCCAGTATCTCAGTTAAGTATTGTAATATCTGAGGAATATTTGGGACAAGAGGGTCAAAGCTTTGAGCCAGGTTCCAGGCACAGAATCTCTTCCACTTTTCTGAATAGGATTTCCTGGTGGTAGGCCTCCTGGCCTCCAAAATGACATCCATAACAGCTTTAGAGAGAGGTGTTGTCTGCTTGTCTAAGTAATCTGCCATGCAGCCAGGTTTAAGGTTTTGAGTTGGCTGTGCAGGATCTGATTGTTTTGTTGAGTCAGAAGATGAGGTATTTGAGGTAAAATCCATGGTGGGCCTTGAGCTAAGTTCTTTAAGATTGGGTACCGTTGCTGGCGTGGCCAGTCTGGGGCAATCAGAATCATTGTTGGCTTTTCTTGTCTTGCTTTTAGGAGTACCTTTGAAAGGAGAGGCAGTGGTGGGAAGGAATAAACTTTTAGGCTGTTCCAGCTGAATGAGAGAGCAACCACTTTCCATGCTTGTGTGGTAAATCCTTGTGCAGAATTTCTGTAGCTGGCAATTCATTGGGGAGGCAAATAGATCTATGTCTGGGCTCCCCCATTTTTGTATTATCATGCTGAATACTTGTGGATTTAATTTCCACTCGTGAGGATCCATGATGTTTCTGCTTAAATCATCTGCCAGAGTATTTATCTTTACTGGCAGGAATTGTGCTTGCAGATTAACTTGGTAGGTTAGAGCTGTGCTCCCACAAGGTCATGGCTTGTCTGCAGAAGGCATAAGAATGAGTGCCCCCCTTGTTTGTTTATGTACCACATAACTGTGGTGTTGTCTGTCTTTAGTAATAGTTGTCCTGGATGCAGTAGGTCCTTGAAAGCTGTTAGGAGATTTTGTACAGCTAGCATCTCTTTTTGATTGATGTGAAGATGCATTTGGTCTGTGGCCCACTTGCCCTGAATACATTTTCTTGCCATGTGTGCTCCCCAGGCGTAATCCAAAGCATCTGTTGTTAGTGTCTGCCTGGCTGTGGGTAGAGTGAAAGGCTGTCCCTTGTTGTAGCGACATGCCTGTGCCCACCATCGAAACTCCTGTTGTAGGCAGGGGATAAGTGGTATTACTGTTTCCAAACTCTGACAGTGTTGAGTCCAAACACTTTTTAGGTACCACTGTAATTTCCTCATATGCAGTCTGGCATATGGTATTAGTAGTATGCAGGATGCCATGAACCCCAAGGCCTGCAGAATTTTTCTTGCAGGGAGTTGGGTTTTTGTTGCCATCAATTGAAAGTACTGAGTCAGTTTGTCCTTGCTTGTCTGGTGTGAAATAAGCCATCTGGGCTGTTGTATTTAAGCTGGCACCCAGGAATATTATCTTTTGTGAGGGCACTAGTTCTGACTTCTTTTCGTTTACTGTGTACCCTAGGCAAATTAGTAATCTTTTTACAAACGCCAGATGCTTTAGAAGAATGTCCTTGCTCTCTGCTTGAATAAGGCAGTCGTTCAAGTATGGATATATTTGAATTCCTTTTTGTCTGCAAAATGCAATTACTGGTGCCAGGCATTTTGTGAAGACCCTGGATGCAGTAGATAAGCCAAAGGGCAGTGCAGAGAATTGATAATGCATTGAGCTAGCTATGAATATGAGGTATCTTCTGCAATTTTGTCTGACAGGGACATGCAGGTATGCCTCTTTGAGGTCCAAAGTAACAAGTCAAGCCTTCTTGCCCAGCATGGGAAAAAGCTGCTGTAGTGTCAACATTTTGAATTTTGGGACATCCGGGTAAGTATTTAGCGTAGAAAAGTCCAGTATGGGTCTCCAGGCTTTGTCCTTTCTGGGAACCAGGAAAAGTCTTGAGGTAAATCCTTGTTCCTGCTGTGGCACTTTTTGAATAGCTCTCATGTCCATGAGGGCTGTGATTTGTTTTTGTGCCTCTGCCCATTGATTTTGTGGCAGGTCTGGCATTCCTTTTGGCCTTGGTAGAGTGTGAAAATGGAACCCATTTGTCTTGGGTGATTATACGCCCATTTTGTGAAAAAAGTGCTAGTTCCCCCCCCCAAGTGCTTGGCTGTTGAAGGGGGAAGTCACTGGGACTGTTTCCGATAAGGTTGAGACTTGTCTTCCCCTCCTTTTGGGGTTGAAGCATCCCACTGTCGTGGTCTGTAAGAGCCTTGGGGCTGAGATCTGCCTCTTGGGCGTCTGTATTTGCCTCTTTGTGGTCTGTCTGACACTGGAAAGGACCAATTTTTTGAAGGCCAATTTCTGCTAAATCGAGGTGGCTGCACCTGTAAGAAATCCTTCACTGTTTGCATAGATTTTGCCTTATCCTCCATTTTCTTTAATACCTCTTCTGCCTTAACACCAAATAAAATATCCTGCTGTAAAGGAGCATCCAATAATTTTGCCTTAACATGATCAGGTAAACTTTGTTCTTTTAACCAAGCATGCCTTCGAATCACAGATCCTGTAACTGCTGCTCTACAGGAAGCCTCTAATGAATCAAACCCACATTGCAGAGTATGTTTTCCCACTTGTTCAGATGCATGCAATAAATCCTGCATTTCCTTATAGTCAGGATGTTCTGAACTTGTAAGCATTTTCTGTTTTAACAGAGACATTAAATATTGTTGGTATTTAAGCATGTGAAACTGGCAATTTAAAGCCCTTACTGCTAAAGTTGCAGAAGTGTAAACTTTCTTCCCCACATCTGTCTAATGCTCTAGAATCCCTGTCAGAGGGAACTGGATTTTTAGCTGTGGAAGCATTTACCCCTTTGGGACCCTGGGAAATAGTTTTTGGGTCAGCAACAGGGTTTTTATAAAGACATTTGTGAGAGTCAGGGACTCTGTAGTACCTGTCTGGCTTGACTAGAGCAGGGAGCAATGAATCTGGATTTAAAGTGCATTCAGAGAACACATCATCCACAATATCTAACACTGGCAGAATAGCAAGGGGCATGTGCTGAGGCAATAAAAGGAAATCTCTGAGCCTTTTCTTGGATTCTGAATAATCCTGGCCTTCCCAATGGAAATGCTCCCTCATGGTATGTAAAGTTTCCCCAAAAGAGTAATCCTCAGGAGGAGAGGCTGAAGGGATTGATTCTTCAGCATCAGAGTCCTCATAGGGGGGTAAAGAGTGTCCCTGGTCTGAAGAGGAATCCGAAGAAATGGAAACCTGGCCAGATGAATCATAGTCTGTATCCTGCCTAGGCCTTTTATCAGGAGGGGGATGGGAACCCCCTGATCAGAGTAATTAAGTCTTCGGCCATTTTGAGCATCTGTTTTTTAGGCATTGAGGCCTGTCCAGGTGAATGCTGTACTTGCTTCTTTGTCTTTAAAGGAGTTTTGGACTTGGCTGTAGTTTTGACGGTAAGCTGTGAAGGTCTGAAAACACCCTCAGAAGCCGATGCCTGCTCAGCAGCTCCGGACCCATCTGAGGGGTTAGTTTCCATAGGCCCAATACCTTGAGAATCCAGAGGCTTAGCTGTCTCCACGTGGGAGTCGGAGGCGGCCTGTGGTTCTGAGGTAGAGGGTGTCAGGGGCTGCGAAAGCACCTCACTGAGAACCGGCGATTGGCCTAGAGGAGGCTTCATCGTCAGTTTTGGACCTTGGATGCCTGTCCTTATCCTTGTCTTTGCGGTTTTTTGTGAACTGCAGTCGTCGGTTGTTTCGATGGCATGGTATAATTGAACCTTTGGCCAAAGTAATGGCGAGCAAAGTCAAAGCAACGCTTAATAGTGCGCTTGTTAAATCTACCACTAGTGACGTCGTGGTCTGGGCCTAGGCATGGAATACAGAATGAAAATCCTTATGAGGTATTTGCTTCCCACAAGAAATACAATTAACAACTATTACTGACATCCGTCTGAGGCAAGAAAAAGTTTCCCCAATGGGATACTTAGCTTTATTGAAGACTTCTGTTCTGAAATTCGTACTGAAAATCTCAGGAGTCAGCCGACCGGCACTTGCGAACTGCTTTTACTTCGGGCACCATGCGGCAAGAAAGACTGAAGAAAATGGCATTGGTTGCATCTTATATATCCCTGGCACATTGACGTCAGGGAAGAAGCGACAGCAACAGACGCCGGACCAAGACTTTGGAACTCTGGCCAACTGCGGGACCGCCTGACGGCAGGATAACCCAAGTGTAATGACTGCAGCAGTGAAACACGATGAACATCTGTTCTAGCAATTTAACTTAAATGAATTGGGTTGGCAGTTTAAAAATGTCCTTGGTTTTAGACCCTTGCCCCCTATTATGTTTGGCCTTGTTCAGAATTCTTGAGCAAAGACGTGTAGAGGTATGGCATTACACATAAAGTACAGTTTTGTACCTACCATAAATGTAGATGTTCGAGGATCCACATTGCTGCAGTCATAACTTGTGGGTAGTCCGCTGTCCTCGGTCGGCCCGAATACCAAAGGGTTAGGCTGGCGTCGGTCATGGGCGCCCGGAGCTGACGTCAGTACGTAGTAGTACTTAAGCGCATGACCGACGCCATATTCTCAGTCTTTCTTGCCCCAGATGTCAGAAGGCCTTAAAAAGAAAAGGCCAGAGCCATAAAGGAGAGAAATAACAATTATCCCCAAGTAATAATAACAACAACAACCACAACCCCAAACCAAAGCGGGGAAGGAGGGAGGGAAAATAGGACTGCAGCAATGTGGATCCTCGAACATCTACATTTATGGTAGGTACAAAACTGTTCTATGTTCTTCGTCTCACATTGCTGCAGTCATAACCTGTGGGTAGAATCCCACAGCAAAGGAAAAGGGAGGTTGGCAAACTAAAAGGCATTAGGGGCTGCTAACATGCCCTGTAAGACTGCAGTGGCAAACCCAGCCCTGGACTTGGAGAAAAGAGGGAGATGATAATGCTTAGTAAAAGTATGAACTGAACTCCAAGTAGGTGCTTCCAAAATGTCCTTAGTAGCTACACCCCTCAAAAAAGCAGTAGAAGTGGCCGTAGCCCTAGTGGAATGAGGTCTAATCCCAGCAGGAACATTCTTCCCATGATGAGAACAACAAAAAGCAATGCAATTACCAATCCACTTTGAAATAGTCTGCTTAGAAACAGCTTTCCCTTGTGAACCCAAAGCAAAAGTAACAAATAACTGTTGAGTCTGTCTGAACTCCTTAGTTCTGCTCAAATAATAACGTAACTGCCTGTGTATATCCAAAGAATGCAAGATTTTTTCCCCCTTATTTTGGGGATCAACATAAAAGGTAGGCAAATGGATAGACTGGTTCAAGGCCACATTAGAAATCACTTTTGGCATGAAAGTAGGTTTAGTACGCAAAGAAACTCTATCCTTATGGAATATTAGAAAGGGTTCAACTGCCATGAGAGCCTGCAATTCAGATACCCTTCTGGCAGAAGTAATGGCCAACAAAAAGGCAGTCTTCCAAGACAAAAACTTCAATTCAGACGTTGCTGCAGGTTCAAAAGGAGGCAAAGTAAGCTTCTCCAACACAAAATTGAGATCCCAGGAAGGAGTAGGAGCTCTACGTGGGGGTCTTATATTTTTTGCCCCTCTAAGAAATTGCTTAAACAAAGGGTGAGAAAATAAAGGAGGGTCACAATCATAGTGAGCAGAAATGGCTGCAGCATGAACCTTCACAGAGGAAAACGACAAACCCTTGTCCAGTAATTCAGTAAGGTACTGCAGTGTACAACTCAAATTAGGTACCGAGACATCAAAATCCTTTGTTGTGCTCCAAAGAAAAAATCTCTTCCATTTATCAGCATAAACTTTCCTAGTGCTAGGCCGCCTAGCTTCCAAAATGACATCCAAAACCTGCTGGGGAAGCTGAGAACACACAGGCTCTAAAACAGAATACGCCAGGCCGTTAGATGCAGGGACTGCACCCTGACATTGAGCAAATGACTGCTTGACTGGGACAACAAATGAGGAAGCTGTGGTAAAGGCCAAGGAGGCTCCTGAATTAAACTCCTCAGCAGAGGATACCAGTGCTGACGTGGCCAATCTGGTGCTATTAAAATCATGCAAGGCTTGTCCCTCCTGACTTTCAAGAGTACCTTGGTAAGGAGAGGCAGAGGAGGAAAAGCATAGACGTGAAGGTTGTTCCAACTGAAAGATAGAGCGTCCACTTTCCAAGCTTTTGGGTGAAACATCCTTGTGCAAAATTTTGGTAGCTGGAAATTTAGAGGAGAAGCGAACAGATCTAGGTCTGGAGTTCCCCAAGCCACTGTCAACTGTTGAAATACCTGAGGATCCAATTTCCACTCGTGGGGATCCACAATTTGTCTGCTCAATACATCTGCTAGGGAGTTCTGTGCTCCTGGCAGAAACCGTGCTTGAAGAGTGATGTGCAACCCCAGAGCAGTCTCCCACAATATCATAGCTTGTCTGCAAAGAGGGTAAGAATGGGTCCCCCCCTGCTTGTTGATGTACCACATGACTGTAGTGTTGTCTGTTTGAATCAACACCTGTCCTGGTTGAAGTAGGCCCTTGAAAGCCATCAGGGCAAACTGGACTGCTAACATCTCCTTCATGTTGATATGCAAATGCTGTAATTTGGGAGGCCACGTGTCTTGAATCCATTTCCCATTGAAGTGTGCTCCCCAAGCCAGGTCTGAGGCATCCGTCGTTAAGATCTGACTCGCCTCTGGTCGGGTCACAGAGAGTCCCTTGTTTAGGTGACATTCCTGTGCCCACCACAAGAATTCCTTCTGGATGCACGGTATTATCGGAATGACAGTGTCCAAATCGTGGCAGTGTTGAGTCCATACACTTTTGAGATACCATTGTAGCTTCCTCATATGCAGTTTGGCATTGGGAAGTACCAGAATGCAAGATGCCATGAACCCCAAGGCTTGAAGGACTGTCCTTGCAGTCAGCCTGGACCGTACTGATAATTGCTGGAAGTAGAGGTGAAGAGTTCTTTGTTTGTCCGGGGTCAGAAAAGCCATCTGAGAGGCTGTATTCAGTCTCACACCCAGAGAAAGCACATGTCCTGAGAGGGTACTAGACTGGACTTTGTTTCGTTCACAGAATACCCTAGGCACCTTAAAACTGCCATCACATACTGTAGCTGTTGAAGTAACTTGTCTTTGTCTTGAGCAAGAATCAAGCAGTCGTCCAGATAAGGATAAATTTGTATTCCCCTCAGTCTTAAGTAAGCTATTACAGGAGCCAGAACCTTTGTGAACACCCTGGGCGCAGTAGATAAACCAAAGGGCAATGCAGAGAACTGATAATGAGAAGTACCAGCCCGAAAACGCAGGAATCTCCTGCAGCTGGGCCTGATAGGAATGTGAAGATAGGCTTCTTTGAGATCCAGAGTTACCATCCAGTGCTCTTTTCCTAGCAGAGGCAGAAGTTGTTGTAATGTTAACATCTTGAACTTTGGAATGTCTAGGTATGTACTGAGAATGGACAAATCCAGAATTGGCCTCCAAGTGTTTCCTTTCTTTGGCACTAGGAATAGACAAGAATAAAACCCTAGGCCTTCTTATGACGAAGGTACCACCTGGATTGCCCCCATCTGTAAAAGCAAAGAAATTTGATCCTGAGCCTCCATCCTTTGCTGAGGAGGTACATCTGGCATGCCTTTGAAAGGGGGAAAAGTGTGAAAATAAAACTTGTAGCCTTGATTTATTATGTCCAACACCCATTTGTCCTGGGTGACCAAATGCCAATTTTGTTTGAAAAGTGCCAACTTTCCTCCTAGAGGAGCTGCCAGAAGAGAAGGGTCCGGCAGCTGAAGATACAGGTCATTGGGTCTGTTTACGAAAAGGCTGACCCCTGCCCTCACCAGAAGATTGTGCAGGAGAACTCCAAGTCCTAGGTCTGAAAGAACCCTGAGCGTGAGCCCTGCCCCTACCACGTCAAGACCTGCCCTTAGACTGAAAATCCGAAGAAGGGTAAGATCATCCTCTTGCAGGCCAATTCCTGCTAAACTTAGGGGGCTGCACTTGCAAAAATTCCTTAACTGTCTGCATGGACTTAGCTTTGTCTTCCATCTTTTTCAAAACTGACTCCACAGGGGAACCAAAAAGAACTTCAGATTGAAAGGGAGCATCCAAAATCCGAGCTTTAACATGCTCTGACAAATTTTGATCCTTAAGCCAGGCATGCCTACGAATAACTGAACCCAACAGAAAGTTCTGATACTTCAGCATATGGAATTGGCAATTTAAAGCCCTCATAGCTAACGTAGAAGAGGTGTACACTTTTTTACCCCACCTATCCAACGCTCTAGAATCTTTATCCAAAGGTACTGGATTCTTAACCACAGAAGCCCTGACACCCTTAGGCCCTTGAATAATAGTTTCCGGATCAGCTCTAGGGCTCTTGTACAAATATTTATGTGCTTCTGGAACTCTATAATACCTGTCTGGCTTGACAGGGGCAGGGGGTAAAGAATCAGGATTAAGGGAAGCTTCAGAAAAAACATCCTGAACAACATCTAAAACAGGGGGAATAGCCAAAGGTCTATGCTGTGTCAAAAACAAAAATTCTCTAAGCCTCTTACGAGAATCTGAAAAATCCTGACCTTCCCACTTGAAATGCTCCCTCATGGAATGCAAAGTTTCAGAAAAGGAAAAATCCTCTGGAGGTGAAGCAGAAGGACAGGAATCCTCTGCATCCGAATCAGAATAGGGAGGAAAATCCTGAATATCTTCAGCTGAGGACTCAGAGTAATCTGAGGAATGCTCCATTCCCTCTAAATCTGCCTCCACCCTAGGCCTCTTCTCTGGAGGGCATAGAACCCCTGATCAAAGTAATCAAATCCTCTGCCATTTTCAACATATGTTTTTTAGGAACAGAACCCGAAGAACCAGAGCTGTGTCCCGTACCAGAAACACCCGGTCTAGCCTTAGCAGGGCCTTTAGTGACTGAAGTAGAAGACCTAATAACCTTTTGTAAGGATGGAACCACAGAAACTTGAGAGGCACCCTCGGCCTGACCTAACTCCTGAGAGACCAACTCCTGTAAAAGTAAAGGTTCCCCCTGGGATTCAGCCGAGACCTTGGCTGGATCCACAGATTCAACCGTAGATTCCATAGAACCGGCGTCCGTAACGGACAACTCATCCGGTTTAGACCTTAAAGATTTATCTTTTCGCTTTTTAGCGGTAGCGGGCGTCGGAGGATCCGACGGCATGTTGTAGTTACACCGCTTACCGAAAACAAGCCTAGCACAGTCTAATCTGCGTTTAATGGTGCGCTTATTAAATCTAGCGCAAAAGCAACACCCGACTACGTCGTGCTCAGGCCCTAAACAAGGAATACAGAGAGAATGGAGTCCCTATGAGGTATCTGTTTCCCACAAGAAATACAATTATTAACTTTTTCTGACATCCGGATTAACTGAGGCAAGAAAAGACAAAAATTTTCCCCAACGGGGTACTTAGCCCAACTTGGTCTTCGGTCTGAAACTCGAAAACTGAAAATTTCAGAATGCCGAACGGCACTTGCAAACGCTGCTTCTGCTTCGGACCACGCGGCAAGAAAGACTGGGAATATGGCGTCGGTCATGCGCTTAAGTACTACTACGTACTGACGTCAGCTCCGGGCACCCATGACCGACGCCAGCCTAACCCTTTGGTATTCGGGCCGACCGAGGACAGCGGACTACCCACAGGTTATGACTGCAGCAATGTGAGACGAAGAAAATCATATATTTTTAGTGCCCTGCATTCACAGACACATCCCCGATTCTGGCTCAAGTATTTTCTCTTCTCTTAAAATCTGTAACTTTTTGAGAAAAAATGTGGTGGATTATAGTCAATAACTAAAAAATTATAGACTTCCTTTACTTCAAAAATGGGTGATAACGGAGAACTGGACTAGGCCGTAACTCGCATTCATATCCATAGACACAAGTTACACTTGGTCCCAGATTCGCCATTATAGTCATATTTTTTATGGGAACATATTGATGTTTACCCTGAACTGAGGAGAAGTATGTTACTAATAGATATACCTCATTCTTCTCCCATCCCTCTTACACTGTCAGCCCTGGAGGATGTGTTAAATGCTGCCTGTATTCGTTCTGAAACCCAGCCATTAAGTCTCTAAAAAAGCAAATAAGCTGGATAAGGTACCTCAAGGTTAGTGTCCATTTATTTCTCTCCCTTAGGTCAAATCCATTTAAATTGTTTCTCATATTGGCAATAGAACAGTGCTCAATATTAACCTATACCAGTGATGGTGTACCTTTTGGGCTTGGTGTGTCAAAAATTTTGGAAACTGCCTAACTTGACTCTGCTGGAGTCTCACACACATCCCCCCACCCCCCCGAACAAAAGAGAAACAATTCTTTACATATTCATTTATTTAAAAAATACAGTCCAATCATGTGTGGTGCTATGTATTATAAAAGTAAAAGAAAAATCAGTAACTTCTTCCGGCTGCTCCAGTTAGGGGTCGCCACAGCAGATCAACTGCTCCCATTTCTTCCTGTCCTCTGCATCTTGCTCTGTCACACCAACCACCTGCATGTCCTCTCTCACCACATCCATAAACCTTATCTTAGGCCTTCCGCTTTTCCTGTTACCTGGCAGCTTCATCCTTAGCATCTTTTTCCCAATATACTCTGCATCCCTCCCCAGCACATCTCCAAACCAACGTAATCTTGCCTCTCTGGCTTTGTCTCCAAACCTGGGCTGACCCTCTAATATACTTATTCATAATCCTGTCCATCCTCATCACACCCAGTGCAAATCTTAATATCTTCAACTCTGCCACGTCAAGCTCTGACTCCTGCCTTTTTGCCAATGCCACCGTCTCCAACCCATATAACATAGATGGTCTCACCACCCTCTTGTAGACCTTCCCTTTCACTCTTACTGGTACTCGTCTGTCACAAATCACTCCTGATGCTCTTCTCCACCCACTCCATCCTGTTTGTACTCTCTTCTTCACCTCTTTTCCACACTCACAATTACCCTGAACTGTTGATCCCAAGTACTTAAACTCATCCACCTTTGCCACCTCTATTCCCTGCATCCTCACCATTCCTCTATCCTCCCTCTCATTCACACACACATATATTCTGTCTTAGTCCTGCTGACATTCATTCATCTTCTCACTAGAGCATATCTCCACCTCTTCAGGGTCTCCTCCACATGCTCCCTACTCTCACTACAGATCACAATGTCATCTGCAAACATCATAGTTCACGGGGGACTCCTATCTGATCTTGTCTGTCAACCTGTCCATCACCATTGCAAATAAGAAAGGGCTCAGAGCTGTTCCTTGATGTAATCCCACCTCCACCTTAAACGCATCCGTCACTCCCACCGCAGACCTCACTGCTGTCACACTACCCTCGTACATATCCTGTACCACTCTTACATACTTCTCTGACACTCCTGACTTCCTCATACAATACCACAACTCCTCTCTAGGCACCCTGTCATATGCTTTCTCTAAATTCACAAAGACACAATGCAACTCCTTCTGACCTTCTCTGTATTTCTCCATCAACATTCTCAAAGCAAACATCGTATCTGTAGTTCTCTTTCCTGGCATAAAACCATACTGCTGATCACTAATCATCATTCATTTTCAGTAGAGGCCCCGGGAGAAAAGCTCCAAGAAATCATACAAAGTTAATATAGAAGTTATGGCAGATATTATAAAAACAGCAATTGTTATATAAAAACATTAATGTTTCTTTTTCCACACAAGAAGTACAAATTATAATACTCATTGTGATTTTGTGAGAAGGTACAATATACATATATACATAAATTTTATATGCAATGATATAGTATACTGAAACATAAAGGGAAGATAATAAAGGATGTAGGGTGAGAATTAGTGAATAGGAAAAGAGTTAGTCAGGGTTAGTACAGGAGCATAGCCAGTGTTTATTGAGATATAGTTTTAGATTCCTTTTAAAAAGTGAGAGAGAAGTTGGTTCCAAATTTTTATTCTCAACATATAACTTAATTTCTACATAGCACTCCAATATCTTTCGAGGAGTTCTCCTCGGCTCAACCACCTCACACTGCTGTGCATTAGCATTCCACTCCAAGTTGATTCAACTTCCTGCAACAGTGCAGAAAATTCTCACTTGTGAAGGACTCTAGCATCTATTAAATTCACTATTTTTTTACAACTGTCATTACGTCACATAGTTCTGTGAATCCTGCCTTGGCACGCACCACCTCCTGGTAGATAATGCAATCAAACCGCACAAATGGATGTCAAATAGCTTCCATAAACAGTTTCACAAATGCAACCTTTCTTCCCACCATATTGGGGGCCTCATCTGTCATCATAGACACCACTTTAGACACATCAGTGCTTAGGTCACGAACATTTTTGGAGCAATGTTGCATATTTTGCTCCCTGATGTACTTATTGGCACAATTTCTAGCTTTACCAGCTCTTCTCTCATTGACTGACCATCAAAAAGTCTAGTAATGATGGCCAGCTGAGCCAATGAGGTGACATCAGTAGTTTTCTCCAGACAAATCATAATATATTTACAATTATTTAAGTCTCCTTTTAACTAAAGTTGTATGACAGAGATCACTGTCATCACTCTGTTTTTAATGCTATTTCTGCCGAGAGGTAAATAAGAAATACGATTAAAAGCATCTTTATTTTGCACATCTTGAAAGAAAAATGCACATTTTAGAAGAGTTTCTTTAATAAACTCTCCTTCACTGAGGGCCTTTCTATGCTGAGCTATGGAGTGAGAAATGCTGAAATTTGTTGGTGTTAAATTTGTAAGGCCTGTAAAGAATTTAAGGAAGTTATCTGACTGACACTCGTGGTGTAGCTGCTAAGAAACATTCCTTCCTTTCAGCCTCACTTTTTCCAAAACCCAATGATGATTTGTTTCAAAATGTCTTTTTACATTCCACATTTTGCATGCTACTGTTTCATGACACAATATGTGCAATGATTTGCCATTTCTGTCAATAATGCTGTACTTTTCAGTCTGTGCATTTTTGAAAGCTCTGACCACTTTTATCACTCAATTAGGATTTTTTATTTTGAGATTCCTCCATAAAAGGGCTGGAACATTAAAGAAATAAAAACTTACAAATTCTATAATTTTCCAAGAGTTGTCAACTTCAAAATCCATTTCTCCTGACATTTCGTCATTCACAACATGTTCAGAGGAATTACAAACACTGTAATTCTTATGCTTACAGCATCACATTTACATTCAATAAATGGTACAATTTATTATTTTGATTTCATTACGTTCTTGGACGTAAGTTATATGGGCCAAGGTCTGTTGTTTTTGCCTTAACTTTAACCTGTGGAGGATGAATGTTAAAAGAACATTTTTCCTCCACAGGTGTATTGCCAAATAACTATTTGCTCATTTATGGAGGGCTTTGCTTTTTTATGCAAAGTGCCTCATACATTTGCAACCGGACTCCATCAGATTATAAATCTGTAAATTATATATTGGTTTCAAATCAACCTCTCTTAACAAAAATTTGTTGCCAACTTTTACAAGATCACCAATTGCTTATTGACAGTAACGACCTTCTTGAACACAAATGCAATACAGTGCTTACATGCAGACACCAGAAAATGGGTGTAAAAACTTTTATTAAAATAAAAAGTAGAAATGCACATAATTTAACACACACAATATTTTATTTTAATAAAAGTTTTTACAACCATTTTCCAGTGTCAGCGTGTCTCCACTGTATTGTATTTGGTTTTCCTGGTTATACTGACAGTGCTTGCCCAGATTTGTTTGAGGTTAATAACTACTTCCTTACCTCTGCAGCAATGTTGTTGAACTGGCACAAAATAATTCAACAGACTGCTTGTTCACACGAACAACAAACATAAAAGCTGATTTCACATGAACAATGACTTTGGAGACTGTGGTTGCAGATATCCTCTGTGCTTGTACCTTGAAAATGAGCTTCCAGTGCAGCGACTGGAAGTCAACTGAACTGTGCAGCTGCTGTGATGACAGATGATGTGCTGATATGGATGGTGAGAATCCATTTTAAACTCTGGGTGGTGCAGGGTTACACATTTCTTATATTTTTGTTCGTTCGGTTTCTTTGGTAACTTGAGTGTTGGTGAACATTGGCATGTCACCTTTGACATGCGTGTCATAGGTTCACCATCACTGTTGTACTCTACTGATAACGAGGGTAAGAATGTTGGAACATACAAGTAAGAGAATGTTTTCTTCCACTTCAGCCTTCAGAATTCTAAATTACTAGACATATATGTATGGAACTTTATGCGGTTATA
The DNA here is from genome assembly GCF_019279795.1 of Protopterus annectens. Taxonomy (NCBI): domain Eukaryota; kingdom Metazoa; phylum Chordata; order Ceratodontiformes; family Protopteridae; genus Protopterus; species Protopterus annectens. The sequence goes on along the minus strand of NC_056725.1, from coordinate 596,783,121 downwards.
TATACAGTCTGAAGGAACTGGCTTCCATTCTTCCTAAAGAAGAAAGGTCTTTTCTGAACCAAAGTGTTTCCATCTTTTCTCAAATATCTACAGATATCTTTGAAGAGTGTGTATGTCCATGCAGACACTGCCTCTAAGGCCACTGCTGCCTGTTGAAGTGAAGCCTGACATCTTGGATTCAGATTTAGCTAAGGAGGTATTGTTTGGCTCTTCTGCATCCCAGGTTCTCAAATAATATGATGAGAGGGAAATTAATGCAGGGAGTTTATAAGATGTTCAGTGTATCCCAATACAAATCTTACAGACCTCCCTATTACTCTAAAAAGCCAAATAAACAAAACAGTCCTTTTTTGACAAAATGTAGAAAAGAGATGGACAGATGGCAACAATGAAAAAGTGCTCTTTTCAGAAAAAGTGACAGACTAACAATACAGAATATGACTATGCAAGCATTCCTCACCCTCTTTCCCAGGCAATACCTCTAAAAATCTGTTCCAAGCATCCCTCAATATTCTCCTTTGGCTAAAGGTTGTTTTGGACTCCTAGGTGTTAGAAATGGTGCAGGAGGGCTATGAACAGCACTGGATGCAGAAACTTCCTTTCAGGGGAAAACTTTTCCACCCTCCAAATCAAACAGAATTTTTTCCTCAGGTTCTAAAGTCTTTAAACATCAAGGGAGTCACAGAACAAGTGCCTTTAACTAAACAGGCAAAGGGTTCTAGTCTACAATGTTTCTAGTACCAAAGAAAGAGGCCACTAGATCTTTCATTTCTAAATCTCCATGTGAAAGTTCCAAAGTTCAAAATGCTGACCCCACAGAATCTGATCTGATATTGTTAATCCTCATTCATTCCTTACGCATGGGTATCGGTTCCGAGCTCGGAACCAAGCCGGCCATTTTCCAAGCTTGCGTCAGCTTCAAACTCTTGAGCTAAACTCTTGCCCACAATCCCCCTTCTCCCTGTTACCTCATATTTCGTTTGCCACGTTGCCATTCGGTCGTGTCAAGCTACTTCTCTTGAGCCAAGTACTTTCAATTGTTGCTTAATAGTTTTACAGATTACTTTTCTGTCAGGAAAGTTCATATTTTATTCTCTCTTACCCAATCGCATCTAGCATTAATAATTTCTTCAGGTTTTTCTGTCTTTTTCTTTACCATTTTTACCGCAAGGTATTCTCTCTTACCATCGTTGGTAATCCCTTCCCCTTTTCTCTCATACCTTTGGGTACTCTCTTGTACCATTGCTGGTACCTTTCTCTATTAATTAATTTGCTGTCATGGCAGATAAGAAAGGTAGTCCGGGGTTTAAGCGGTGTTCTGATTGTGGACACAAAATGCCTACTTCTGATGCATACTGTGTGTGTTTATTGTTTGGGAGCTTCTCATTTGTCTGTTGACCCACCCTGTACTATTTGTGAGAACTTTTCTAATAGAACCTTGTTGGAAAGGAAAAACAAGCAGTTACTGAAGGGACTTCTAAAATCTCCCTTTTCAGAGGCTATTTCTGGGTTGGAGGTCTCAACCCCTCCTACAGCCCATAAAAAAACTTTGGATGTTCCTACTAAGGCTAAATCTTTGCCTTCGTCCCTGGCTGGGGACTCCCACCAACCAAAACCTAAAAAGGCTAAAGTTTCGGCTCCGGAGCTCTCTCAGTCAGCCCCAGCGCTTTCGTTTCCTAGACCCTCAGCACAGAGGCCTTCGGCTCCATTAGTGATTTCGGCTCAGTCTTCTCCTGCATCCTTCTATATATTGGCACCGAGGGCCTCCTCAGTTCAGACCATTACCACTGTATCGGCACAGACCATTCAGTTGGCGCAGATCTTGACCACGTCGGCTCCGAGATCTTCCTCAGAACTGACACCTTTATTATTGACTCTAGTTTTGTTGGTTCCAGCTTCAGCACCGACAACCACTTCAACACCGATCCCTGTGTCGGTGCAGACCATGACCCTAGCACCGATGACTTCTTCGGTGCAGACAACAGTAGTCCAGTCTCTCGGCACTGTTGTCCTCGGTGCGGTCTGATGAGATGGGCACCAAGTCTGCCTCTTCTGTGGACAGGTCTGTTTCTCCCTCAGTCTCCGTGAGGTCCACTAGAAGCCTTCCCGAACATGATGTGTTGAGTCTTGTGGACCAGGCACTCTTGGCCAGAGGTATCCCACCCCTCAGGAACTATCCTTCCTTGGGAGGTGATCACCCATCTCCAAAGGTCCCTTCTTATTCTCCTCCTTCATTACCTTTGAAGTCCATGGATATAGCACAATCTTCCCCGTCTGTGGTTCCCTTTATGGATCTCACTAAGGAACCACAGTTGTTTTCGTGGCAGGAAAGTTTTACTACGACCCATGATGTCAGTTGTGACACGCATAGTTTGTTGCTCCACAGCCATCCAGGGAGTCTGGGTCGGCAGGCTGAGCCACTTAGGGGAGGGATGACCCCTGCCCTAGACATGCACTCCTCTTCGGGTGTAGCAGCCTTCCAACTGATGGAGAAGACTTTTGCTGCTGCTGGCAATTCTGGACCGTCTATACCTCCATCCTCCTCTAGTACACTGGTTTCACAAGTTGCACCTAGCAGACACCTGGTACAGGGACCGCAGGACATATTCCCTCAAGAATCCCCTTTTCCGCTGTCTTCTCCAGCTTCTCCCGCTGAGGAGGTCCACTGGAAAAGTTTATGTAAGAGAAAGCACATGGACTCCACAGAGGAGTCCCTCACCGAAGACACAGATTTCGATGAGGGGGAAGGATCCCCTCGGTCACCCTCTAAAGTATCCTTTGGTGATATCCTTGAAATCCTGAAACAGAGAGGTGACTGGCAGTCCTCTAATCCGACCTCTGAGGAACCTGTGTTCCTGCAGGCCTTTCGCGCCCGGCCCCCTACCTCCTGGGTTACTCCACCTGCTGATGAACTTGTCCGGCTCATCGTGCAGCGTGCTTGGAAGTCTCCTGATACCGTCAAAGCTATTCCCCGGAGGCCAGATAAGATCTTTGTCCCCTCCTGCTTCGGATCCCCATTGGTCCGAATGTCTTCCTGTGGATGCTTTGGTGGTGGCGGCCACAACAAAAAAGGATCTGGCAGAAGAAGAAAGCCAGACTGTCCATCCACCTAACAGAGTCCCAGGTCCTGGACATGATAGGGAAGCGCACCTTTGCTTCAGCGACCTTTGCTATCAGGTCCCTGAATTACATGGCACATTTTACCAGGCTTCAGAGGGATCTGGTTTCCAAGCTCTCTGCAACCTTGGCTGGTGCCGTGTCTGATGAGGTCCGTGACAAAGTGGCCTCTCAGCTGGCCACCAATGAATCAATATCTAACTCCTCTATGCGATTGATATCTCACACATCAGAAGGAGCAGCTAGAGCAGCAGGTTCAGCTGCAGTCTTGAGACGACACACCCGGATGCATTTGTGCAACTTCACGGAACCTTTTAAGACTTTCTTTCTTAATGCCCCCATTGAGGCTTCCTTGTTGTTTGGACCTAAAGTTAAAAGCACACTGGCCAGATGTGAACAGGTTGGTAAGACCCTTTCTGCTGTAGGTGTCCGTTATTCTTCCCCTCAACGTGCTTTCTCCCGAAACAGAGAGAGTGGGAAGATATGGTTTAAGAAATATCAGGGTCCTTTCAGTGACACACAGGCCGAGTTCTCCCCCAAAGGCAGAGGGGGAAACTCATAGGGAAGATGCTCCTTTTGGGGCAGAGGGGGTCCGCGTAACCAGGGTTCCAGGGATTCTTTCCCTGGTCAATCCTACCAGCGCTCCTGAAGAGCAGCCCAACTCCTTTCCTCTGGAGGTGGTTGGGGGACATTTCTCGTTGTACCCTTCTGCCTGGCTAACCATCACCACAGATTCTTGGGTACAAAGGATTACAACCAGAGGTTATCATATCCCCTTCGATCTTTGCCCCGTCCCTTCAAAAAATCTTCCCGACATTCCACCCAGTCAAAGGGAAGAAGCAGCACTAGAGATAGAAAAGCTGCTAAGAAAAAGAGTCATCCAGATAGTCCCTCCAGACCAGATAAGATCCGGATTCTACGCAAGACTATTTTTGGTGCCAAAGAAAACCGGGGACTGGAGACCAATTTTGGATCTCAGTGTATTGAACAAGTTTGTGAGAGTACAAAAATTCTGGATGGTTACAATACAGTCTGTCCGCCCACTTTTGGAAAACGATGACTGGATGTGCTCTATAGATCTTCGAGATGCATACTACCACAAAGGTGGACAGGCCATCAAGAAGATTTCTGCACTTCCGTGCGGGAGCCAGTCACTATCAGTTCAGAGTGCTGCCCTTCAGACTCTCTACAGCCCCCAGAATGTTCACAAAGTGCATGGCAGTTGTCACAGTTCACTTGCGACTTCAAGGGTTCCTTATAGGTTTATAGGTGTTTACTAGGCTAACTACCACAAGGGCCATTTTAAGCCTAGCCATGCATCCCAAATCTTTGACAAGTTCTGATATCCTTGATAAATTTAAGCATGGGCCTGGGAGATGAACCATTTACAGGTTACCTGTGTCCATTAGACATTGGTGTCAAACCAAGGATGAATTTTCGGTTTCTCATTCAACTGACCAAGTTGCACTTGAATTGGGTTAGGGAGGAACTCTGCTTCACATGGATGGGAAGCCTGTTCCAAAGATCCGGTAGTCTCTGGGATATATGGGGCCTATCTCTCTAGCAGGTCCTATTTGTATCACAAGCAAGTGATTAACCTCTCTCTCAGCTAACCAAAAACACCTCCAAAAGCTAAAAACTACAGCCCCAGAAGCCAATAATATTCCATCCGAATTTCTTCAACTTGCTGCTGATCCCTTTGCATATCCTATCTCAAGATTGATAAACTGCTGTATTACAGAAAACTATGTCCCTTCTGTCTGGAAAAAACTGCACAATTTCACTTCATAAAGGAGGGTACCTCTATGGATATATCAAACTTCTGCATCACTGCCATTCTATCACCCCTCTCTAAAATATTAGACAAAAATGCATTCACTCTCAAATGTTGGATCACCTAACTAAGCAGAACATTCATTCCATCTGCTACCCAACAAGTTTTAGACCCTGTCACAGTACCACCATAGCTCTGCGTTACTAATCCCAAACACCTCAACAGAAATACAGACAATATGGTCTGTTTTCTCTTCTTAGATAGCTCACAAACCTGTATGCAAACCAGAGAATTGCCCCACTCAAACAATTCCCTCCAGCTCTACTCTCCAGACAAAGATCTCTGCTCAACCAAAATCTTACAACTCTGCAGGGGACTCTTCATACTCAAATTATGTAACAAAACTTTCCAGGTGTTTCCATACCTAGACGACTGGTTAATTTCTGCCCCCACCAGACATTTACTGTAAAAAGCCCTGGCATACTCTCTCCTTGCTCCTCAAAGGCTAGGCAATAACCATAAACTGGCAGAAATCCAATCTCACCCCATCTCAGTCGACAGAATTCATAGGGGTTATCTTGGACACAAAAAACTGCAGAGCTGCAATTCCAGAGCACAGAATTCTAAGGATAAAGCAACAACTAATTCCAATCCTTTCAAAGGAAAAATCCATGGCTCACTCAGTTCTACAGATGTTGGGTTCCATGGCAACCTCCATCACCACTGTTCTCCTGGCTAGGTTTCACATGAGGCTTCTACAATGGCTACTGCTCACCCAATGGTATCCATTTCAACATCCTCTTTCAGCCATGATTCGAGTAACCCACAGGTGCAAACAGGATTTAAATTGGTGGATGACACACAACCTCTCACAATGGTCTCGCCCCTTCTCCCCCCAGCAACCCAATGCCACAGTGACTATGGATGCTTCCCTGATGGGGTGGGGGGGCTATGTCAGGGACAGACAGTCCAAGGCACTTGGTCCAAAATTGAGGCCCATCTGCATATAAATGTTCTAGAGTTGAGGGCAGTGCTTCTGGCATTGCAAGCATTCCATCCCCTGCTGCCATCTGGGACAATTGCGATTCAATCAGACAACATGGCGGTGGTCTGGTACATCAACAAACAAGGTGGAACCAAATCTTACCCCCTTTGTCGAGAGGTCATGAGGATATGGCAATGGGCGATGGCTACCAACCGCTTTCTTCTAGCAATGCACATTCCCGGGAGTTCCAATGTGATAGCAGACAGACTCAACAGGTGCATTCTTCAACCTCACGAGTGGTCCCTGAATCCCTTGACAGCGGCGGAGATCTTCCACGGCTGGGGCCCGTCTTTGCTGCGACCTCTTTGCATCCCCAACCAACTACAAATGCAGCAACTACTTCGCCCTGATCCCCCTGCCAGGACAGTCACCCAGGGACTTTCTAGTCCACGACTGGCCCTCGGGTCTTCTTTACGCATTTCCACCATTTCCCCTCATTCCCCAGTTTCTGAAGAAAGCCCGTCGGTTGAAGAGCAAGGTGATCCTCATAGCACCATACTGGCCTTGACAGATTGGTTCCCCTTCCTTTGGCCTCACCTACTAGATCAACCATGGATTCTCCATCCAACCCCGGAGTTGATGTCACACCCACAAAACCGGATTCTTCCCAACTTGAACAGCCTGAAGCTCACGGCTTGGCTACTCCAATTCCCTTGATTGCCAGGCAGAATGATCTTTCTTTATCAGTACGTGATATTCTCATTGCTTCTCATAAGTCTTCCACTAGAATTACTTATCTGAGCAAGTGGAAAAGATTTACCTGTTGCCTGAAAGATAAACATGTAGACCCCTTTTCAGCACCAATGTCGATAATACTAGACTATCTGGCCGACCTGTTTCAAATCGGGTCTATCGGCCTCTACCATTAGACTTCATTTGGCTGCAATTTCTAATTTTCATGAGGGTGTCCAAGATTCCTCTCATGTCCCATAAATTGTGCAAGACCTTCATAAAAGGTGTGAATCATCTGAAGCCTCCTTTTAGGGAACCTATTCAACCATGGGATTTATCATTAGTCCTACAAGCTCTGACAATGTCACCTTTCGAACCAGCCTCTTCTTGCAACCTCAAGTATTTGTCATGGAAAACTTTGTTGGTGGTCACTATTACTTCTGCCAGACGTATTTCTGAACTTCAAGCTTTATGTATCAAGAGTCCATACTTGAGTTTTCATAGAGATAGTGTGTCTCTGAGAACTAATCCGTCATTTCTGCCTAAAGTGATCTCTGAAATGTCCATTAATCAAGCCACTGAATTGCCAGTTTTCTTTCCTAATCATTCAGACAGAGGAGAGTATTGCCTACATTCCCTAGATATACACAGGCAAATCCATTTTTACTTAAACAGGACTAAACCCTTTCGTAAATCTGATCAGTTATTTTTGGCCTTTTCTGGTCCTAGATTAGGATCTGCTGTTGCTAAGGTCACATTAGCCAGATGGTTGAAGGACTGTGTGACCTTTATTTATACACAACGTAATATCTCGTTGCCTACTACCATGAATGCTCATTCAACAAGGTTGGTGGCAACTTCTGCTGCCTTCCATGCCAGAGCTTCTTTACATGACATCTGTGCAGCTGCAACTTGGGCTACGCCTCATACTGTCATCAATCATTACAAATTGGATTTGGCCTCCAGAGGAAGAGCATCTTTCGGTTCTATGGTGCTCAGGAATATCCTTCCATGAGAGCCTCCCAGGAATAGAGGTAGCTGGGGACTCTGTCCCATGCATAAGGAATGAACGAGGATCAACAATATCAGATAAAAAAGTTATGTCTTACCATAACGTTCCATCTGTATTGTTGATCCTCGTTCAGTCATTACGACCCTCCCTCCCCCTCCTGCAGTTTCTAGTGGATCTCACCATCTGGTTCTCTTAGGTTATTTGACCAGAGGTAGCCTCTACCTTCTTTGACTTGCAAACTCAATCTGAGGTAACAGGGAGAGAGGGATTGTGGGTAAGAGTTTAGCTTCAGAGTTTGAAGCTGACACGAGCTTGGAAAATGGCCGGCTCGGTTCCGAGCTCGGAACAGATACCCATGCGTAATGAATGAACGAGGATCAACAATACAGATGGACGTTATGGTAAGACATGACTTCTTTTTCTCTCTCATTCCTCACAAGTTACTTGGTAACTCTGTACCTTAAAAGATACTTCTCAAACATGACATTCAAGAAATCTGTAAGGTTCTTGGTGTCTGGGTCACAGTACAGTTCTCTGCATTACCCTTTGGTTTATTTACAGCTCTAAGGGTATTCACAAAATGTAACAAAAACCTCCGGAAACCCGAACGAAACTAGTAACAAACTATGTAAAGTACCGAAGCAAAGATTGAGATGACCACACAGTCTGATGATGTTTTAGCTTTCTTCCACTTTAATAACACGTGGACTTCTTCAGAAAAACCAGGACGCCTCCCTACGTCCTGGTTTTATTACCACTAGACAGGAAATGATGTTGAAATCGTAAACATATTGTTTTATATTCCAATATAAAAAAAAATGTTTCAATTTTAAAACAGTAAAACACTAAAATGACATTATTTTATACAACATATAATTGTTGTTATACATAAGTGATAGTTCCTTAAAAAGCGGATACTTTACAATGCTTTTATTTTTGCGATTGACTATATTCAATCCCATTAGACATTGTAATTTTAAAAAAGCTGGCCATATGTTACCAACTCATTCCAAAATGATTTGGAATTCCAACAATATTATTTGGTTATGCATAAGTGTGACCTAATCTGACTACACAATCTACTGAATGATGTTAGCGACTCATTATACTGTGTTACCTCATTACTCCATTGTTTTTGAGTCACTGTCTGAACAAACAAGTGATTGAGACAAGCCTAAGTCTATCTAATATGTCACCTTGGTTTAAGCCATGTTTAGTGTAAATTTGTCAACCCAGCTATATCTGACCCGTCACAACTGACCACTAAACCATCGGTGTGGCCACGTGCATATGCCCACACGCCATGCTCCTGACATCATCCTCTATCCTAGACTCGTGACACAGGAGAGTGAGTCTCTCCATAACACCCTCCAGTTGTATTTATACATTTGACTACCCCCCAAAAAAGGTTCAAATGTTAAGACTACCCATGATGAACAAATGTGTGTGATGTCCCTAACACTACCAATGATGGCCATACTTTGAAGGAGGAACAATCGCACCAAATGAACGTGATAACCAAGCTGTATACCTAACCTCATTATGTAAATAGGATTAGAAGTTATTAATTTCTATTATTTAGGAAACATTTGATATTTATCCCTTCGTTTAGACCTGGTGGTTCATCAGCCCCTAGACATAATTGCCATAGTGACTCTTTTTGCTCCAATTTATTGTTCAGATCACCCCTGAGTAGTTTCCTAAATAATAGAAATTAATAACTTCTAATCCTATTTACATAATGAGGTTAGGTATACAGCTTGGTTATCACGTTCATTTGGTGCGATTGTTCCTCCTTCAAAGTATGGCCATCATTGGTAGTGTTAGGGACATCACACACATTTGTTCATCATGGGTAGTCTTAACATTTGAACCTTTTTTTGGGGGTAGTCAAATGTATAAATACAATTGGAGGGTGTTATGGAGAGACTCACTCTCCTGTGTCACGAGTCTAGGATAGAGGATGATGTCAGGAGCATGGCGTGTGGGCATATGCACGTGGCCACACCGATGGTTTAGTGGTCAGTTGTGACGGGTCAGATATAGCTGGTTTGACAAATTTACACTAAACATGGCTTAAACCAAGGTGACATATTAGATAGACTTAGGCTTGTCTCAATCACTTGTTTGTTCAGACAGTGACTCAAAAACAATGGAGTAATGAGGTAACACAGTATAATGAGTCGCTAACATCATTCAGTAGATTGTGTAGTCAGATTAGGTCACACTTATGCATAACCAAATAATATTGTTGGAATTCCAAATCATTTTGGAATGAGTTGGTAACATATGGCCAGCTTTTTTAAAATTACAATGTCTAATGGGATTGAATATAGTCAATCGCAAAAATAAAAGCATTGTAAAGTATCCGCTTTTTAAGGAACTATCACTTATGTATAACAACAATTATATGTTGTATAAAATAATGTCATTTTAGTGTTTTACTGTTTTAAAATTGAAACATTTTTTTATATTGGAATATAAAACAATATGTTTACGATTTCAACATCATTTCCTGTCTAGTGGTAATAAAACCAGGACGTAGGGAGGCGTCCTGGTTTTTCTGAAGAAGTCCACGTGTTATTAAAGTGGAAGAAAGCTAAAACATCATCAGACTGTGTGGTCATCTCAATCTTTGCTTCGGTACTTTACATAGTTTATTCACAAAATGTCTAACCCAAGTCATGGCTTATTGCAGACTGAATGGCATTCACATCTTTCCTTATTCAGATGACGTGCTTATCTTTGCAGAGTCTTTATCCAAATGTCAGGAGGCATTAACATGAGCTATGTCTCTCTTGACCAATCTGTGCTTCCAGATAAATATTACAAAATCCTCCTTGACTCTGTCTCACAAGACTGTGTTTCTGGGTAGCTTTACAGATTGTTTCTTAAAAAGGCTTTATTAATACAATATAAGATCTTTACCTGGAAGTTTTCCTGAACTTTTAGAATTAGTTTCAAACTTCTGCAACAGAATTCCTTCGGATCCTAGAGCTCACAGCTTCTATGATGCTCATGATACCTCTTAACAGATTACACATGAGAAAGCTACAGTAGTTTCTAAAAAAACAAAACATGAACCCAACATTTGCATTCTTTGGCGTATCAAATTCCAGTTTGGGGCTTTATAAAAAGGGAAATGCTTTGGTAGAGACAAGAAATTCAACTGTACCCAGGTTCCCCCCTCTCAATTTTTCATCACAGATGCATCAAATTTTACTTGGGGGGGCAATTTCCAGAGAGGTAAAAAGTACAAGGCCTATGGAATCCTTCAAACAGACCAATGCACATCAGCTGAAGAGAGATATAAGTTGTGATCCACGCCTTGAAGTCTCTCCATCACCCCTGGTCTCCCACAGACCTCTCCAAATGATTACAGACAATACCACATTCATGCAGTATATAAACAAGCAGGGAGGTACAAGGTTGCACCCCCCTGTATAGGTTGGCAGTGATAATTTTAGAGTTAGGTGTTAAGCATTCCTTAATACTCCAAGCATCTTGCATTCTAACAAACCAAAACATTGTGGCAGACAAGCTGTGCAAAACCACAACAGACCCTCACAAATGGTAAATGAATGAGGGGGTCTTCCAGGAACTGATCTAGTTATGGGGAACAGCTCAAACAAACCTGTTCACCTTTCAAAACAGACAACTAGACAAGCTTTGTTCCAGGGCTCCTTGCAAATAAGTCTGGAAAATAGAATGCACTTTCATTCCCTTGTGTTTCACCCTTTTTACCGATTTCCAGGGTATTCTGAAGATTTAAGATGATACCCCAAAAATAACTGTGGTGACTCCCTAGTGGCCCAGGCAGCACTGGCTCTCCCTTCTTATGGCACTGGTCAAGGGCAAATATACAACAAGCTTCCTCACACACTGGATCAACTCACTCAAGACACAGGGAGTTTATTATACCCCAATATCAATCAACTTCAACTGAGTGCCTGTATGATTCAGTTTTACTACCTTTTAGGCATTTATTTTATCAGGACATGCAGCAAGTACTAAAAAGGCAAGAAAGCCTGCTACTAGAAAATCCTATGTTGATAAGTGGAAGTGATTTTCTAATTGGTGCCCAGCCAATAATAATGGACCCATCAAGGACTGGGTTCCTATTAAATGATCATAGATGCATTCTTTCAAATGCGTCTTGATCGAACTTGAAAGCACGAAAAGGCAAAATAGTGAAACGTCATATAAGTGAATTCTTGCCCTGGGAAAAAAATCTCTTGGCTGCTTCTATTATTTTGCCATTTTCGTGACTGTAGTGCAATCTCGGAGTTGTCATATTTAAGTAGGGGGTGTGTGGGGGGCACAGCCCCTCCCCCCACACTTTATGTAATCTTGTGGAACAGAAATCGCTGTTCTAAGCATTCAAGGTTGTAAGCTTTCGCTTACATGGGTTCGATAAATCCTCGCTCACTTTTTTAAGCATTCGATGATTATGATAGACCCCAAGGATTTTGCACCACTGGTGCTCATATATCTGTGAGAGTTACTTTACTCTGGCCTCACTCCTCTATAAGTGTTCATCTTGTGGCCATTTCAGCATATCTGCCCATGGATCTCCCCTTTCTTCACGGTTTGCTGTCACAGTTGCTGAAAGGAGGTTTACACCTTAGACCTTCACGTAAATAGGTTGCTTCTCTTTGGCATTTCAACTATGTGCTGGAAAAATTGACTGCCACATTTTGAACTTGCCAATCAAGCTGCTTTAAAGTTCTTGACTTGGAAAACTGCACTCAGTATTGCTCTGACATCTGCAAAGACAGCATCTGAGTTGCAAACTTTCATGGTGGGTGAACCCCATCTGATTTTCCTAAGGAATAGGGTATCTTTAAGAACAAGCCCTTCACTCATATCCGAAGTGTTTTCAGAGCTTACTTTGAATCAAGCCATCAATCTCCCAGTTTTCTACCCAGAACCTAAAAAACAGGGAGAACATATTTTGCATACTCTGGATATGCATAGGCAGCTCAGGTACTATTTTGACACAGAACTAAGCCCTTTAGTGAAGCTGAGCAGCTACTTGTTTCTTATCAGGTGCAGAAAAGGGACATGGTGTCTCTAAACAGACAATTTTCAGGTGGTTGTCCTTGGGTAGTGCTTTTTGGTATTCCCACCATGAAAATCCATTTCAGGCAGCACCAAGGCACATTCCACTATAGCCTTGTCTTCTTCTGAAGGCATACTGGAAAGGGTGGGTAAAAGCATTCTGGAGGCAGCTTACCTCCGTGGATGTGCAGGCCAGTGAAACAAGGGCAGCTTCCGAAGTGGTAGCCACTGAAGTCGCCTGACCCATTGGATGTTCCTCAGCCCCTAGACCACTGGCTGACAGGGCATCCATACTCAGAGGCACAGTATTTGGCCTAGCTACCTTGGCCTTCTTGTTTGGCAGTTCTGCTGAGATGGACGGTTCTGGTTCTATACCAAGGGCAAGGCGTTTCAGATGTTGGTTTTCGACAAAAAGCTTAAGGGCTGCAAGACAGCTGTGCAGTGTTTTAGGAACAAACAACTGGCCGATGGAATATGCTTTGTAGTTGTGGGAATGTCCTAAGCAAAACAAGCAGAGGTTGTGGCAGTCTTTGTGTGGAATTTGTCGACCGCACTTACATTCTCCCTTCCTAGATGACATGGACGGAATCAGCGAGATAAAAGCTGAACAGCAACTTAAGCTTAGTAGAAAAGGATTACTAATGGGGTACTTATCTTTTCATGAGTCACTAGCATGGAGCTGAACGAGTGAGCTGATGTTAGACTGCGGCAGAGAAGTTCTGAGGTCTGGGCATGCGGACATCACATTTATGGCCCTGCATGCAATGTCCCACGCACCTTACAGCAGCCAGGCTAAGCTTTTGTATATGAGCCGGACATTCGGGTCGCCTGAGGGGGAGGAACCCACATGTGAGAATGCTGCAACATGAGAACAGGACGACATATATTTTTACAAAGCATTACAAACTGGATTCCTTTTCTAGGTCTAAGTCAAACTTTGATAGAACCATTCTCCAGGGCTTAACGGATCCATATCCATTCTCCTCCCATGATGGATCGGCTTTGGTATTCAACCCACACAGCCTAAGGGCTACTGCAGAAGGGAATGATGAACATAGTACAGTTGTGTAAGTTGCACCTACAGATAACAGTAGCTTTTCAAATTCCTCACTGTTGCAGTAGCCCAAGACCAACTCTTCAACCCCCTATTCTTGTATACAGTTGTAGTTGGGATATAAAGTAGGGCCGTGTTTGTTTCTACTTTACATGTTTTATTGTTGCTATTGGTTGATTTCAGGACTGCTAGTCTGTTCTCTCATTGCATAGCAAGAAAGCCCTGAAGAAAGCTTCACTCTTGCTAAGCCCAGAGGGAAATCTTCAATCAATCAGCAACCATAATGTAAGAGTTTTGGGGGGGGGGGTAGCCAAAGCTTTTTGAAGCTGCCCAGTTGCTTCCTATGCTGTAAACACCATGTAGCCTAAGGGCTACTACAGCAGTGAGGAAATGAAATATCTACTGTTATGGATAAGTGCAACTTACACAACTGTACTTTACTGGTCAATGCTACTTAGAAAACCTTTAAAGTCTAGTATACCAACATCTTTCACTCCACACATTTTTAAAGGACCCATGACTGGAGGTATGCTTGTCCACAGCATAAGTTCCCATATGGACAGTGCAGCTGTTGTAATATTAGTATTACAAAATCAGCTGTTAAAATGAACGGAAGAAATGTTGGAATGTCAGGAAATGGTATATCTAGCACTGACAATAAGATAAATGTTATGTACCACAGTGACAAGGAGTACAGGGGGATATTTAAAAGGAAACTACATTCTACAATTAAGGAATACTATAGGAAATATAAAGAAAGGAGAGGACTTCTACCTCTCTAACACTTGGTTTTCAGGTCAAGGATACAATCAGAAGTAGAAAGGCCAAACTATGCAAAAGGAAAAAAATATATACTTCCAGAAACAAACATATATGATAACAATAAAAAGAAGAAAATAAGGGATCCAAGAACGGGACAGCATTAGAGGAGAATCAAAGGAAAGGCAATAACAGAGAGAAAAAGACTTGTTACTTAAGACACAGGCTGGCTGTTTGACTCAATGAACTTTGGGCTGGCAGAGGACTAGTGGTGTGAAGGAGGACTGAGGGGTTCCGATGGAAGAAAATAGAAGACAGAAAGGGTAATGAATTGCCTAGTAAGATGAAAAATGACAGAGTAGGACTAAAGAGAAGAAAGCAAAAGAAGGACAGTAGACAGGATACAATGGGAAAACGGGAATAAAAGAAGGCCAAAGAACATGATGTCATGAGCAGACGTGGTAGCATATATTCAGGTAAAGAGAAAGTGTACAAAAGGGAGAAAAAGGAGAAGGAATACAAGTTGGAAAAACAGGTGGAGATAGCAGTGTTAAGTGGTGAAGAGGGGGAGGGAGAGACAGATACAGCCATACGAGACTAAATACTACTGGGGCAGTAGAAAGGAAGTGGGGGCAGGGTGGGACACTCGGTAAGGCTGAAGGACTATGGATGACTCAGAAGTCCTAAAGGAGAAGTACAGGGATGGGAGATGGCTCATATTGGAAAAAGGAGAGAGGGAATGAGTAGAAACAATGACAAGAGCTGGGAGTGGTGAAAAGTGTAAGGACAGCCAACATGGGGACAAAAAAGAGCATTCTGGTGATTACAAACAGAATCACTAAGGGGATTAAGAGTCCTAGCAATGGAGAAAGAAGATTATTTCAGTGAAATCAATCCTGCAGTTGTAATGTATGAGAGAAGGTGATCAAGGGGCAGTGGTAAACATACTGTCATCCATTACATGTCAGAGGAAGTAGAAAAGGTGGTAGCAAGGGTCAAACAGATGCCAGAAGTATCTGGAAGTTGCACTCTCGGAAATGTTATCTATGCCAGCAGCTAGCACATTCCAGAAAGGAAGAAAGAGTGAGCAAAACAATTGGTTTCTGCAATTAGCAGAGGAGTATGGGCTGGGACTGCTAGGAAGACTGAGGGGGGATGGTAAACTTAGCAACTCACTGCCAGGCAAAGTATTCATTTTAGCCCAGAAAGGGTAGTAGTGCTTAGTGCTGGGATATATCTCTATGACTATACCTTTATATTATCTTGGCGGGGAGGCAATATCAATGTAGAAAAGAAAAGCAGGTATAGACAGTAAAAAAGAATTTATGTACTCACCATAACGTTCCATGTGAGTTGTCCATCTTGTCTTCATTTTATACTGATGGGTTCGGAACCGATCCTGGGTTCCGACTCAGCTAGTTACTAAAGCTCGAGATCTGAAACTAGCTCGTGTCTCCATCCCTATCCAATGATGCTGCAGTGCTTTCCTCAGATCTTGTTTGTTGGCAAATTTACATTCTACTCTATAATTGTGTACAGATATACATATATATCAATTTTACAAATCTGGACAAGGCGCAAGGTATACCACTGAACACAAGAGACTTCCTCGGTCATCCAGGAGCTAAAAGGACAGGGGTTGGAGGGTGGGACATAAGAATGAAGAGGAGATGGACAACTCACATGGAACATTATGGTGAGTACATAACTTCTTTATATGACGTTGTCCTGTCTTGTCTTAATTCTATACAGATAGGACAGCGTCCCTAGCACCATCTTTTCTGGGTGGTTCACTGGAGAAAATTCTTCAGTACAGTGGACCCAAAAGAGGATCTGTCCCTGGAGGCCAAATCTACTTTGTAGTGAGTGATAAAGGTGTGTGGTTTTGCCCAAGTTGCTGCTGCACAAATGGTATTTAACAGCAATTTTTGTTGTCTTTGTCACTGCTAAACCTTTTTTGTTCTCAGAAAAAGAAACAGAGTTGGTCCGATTTTCTGTGTGTTTTTGTTCTATACATATAGAAACATAACTGCCTGTGAACATCAAGTTGATGAAGCATGTATTCTACCTTATTGCCATACTTAGGGAAGAATACTGGTAAGTCTATGGACTGATTCAGACTTGAACTCAAGAGCATACCTTGGGTAGAAAGGAAGGGTCTGTAATGTAATGACACACTATCGTTGTGAAAAACCATATATGGAGGTTTGGTTGTTGCCGCTTGTAATTCTGACACTCTTCTTGCTGATGTGATTGCTACCAGAACAAGTGTTTTCCAAGATAGAAATTTTAGGTTGCAAGATGATGCTGGTTCAAAGGGCAGTAGGATTATGCGAAAAAGGACAAAATTAAGATTCCACGGTGGCAAGGGTGGTCGTATTGGTGGTCTTAGCAAATCTGTTCCTCTCGGGAAAGCTTTAGAGTTTATGAGACATTATGTTTACACCTTCGTTCACAATATGAAAATTGGATATTGCTGCCAGATGGACCTGTATCGTTGCTGCAGCAGCTCCCCCACTGAAAAGCTTAGCTAAGAACTCTAGAATAAAAGCTAAGGGTGCTGAAAGGGGTCAAAGGAGTGCTGTGAAGCCCAGAGTGAGAATATTTTCCATTTGCTGTGGTACAGTTTTCTCATAGAGATTTTTTTGAGAAGAAATTAGAATGTGGCGAACCTCTGAAGTAAAGTTGTGTAGCCTGGCTATATTGGGAATTGGAAAAGCCATGCTGTCAATGTTAGAGTTTAGAGATGGATGGAAGTTCCCCGACGGGCATGTCAGGAGGTCTGGCACCTGGTCCAGAATCCATGGTTCTTCCAAGAGATGAGGCTTCAGGAAGGGGGAACAATACTTGACGAGGCCAGAATGGGGTGATTAGAATTAAGGTCTTTCCCAGATTGCTGGCTGTCTGAAGAACTTTGGGTATTAGAGGAAAGGGTGGAAATGCATTAAAGAAGTCCCGGGGGCCAATTGTGTACAAGTGCATCCCTCGGGAACTCCCCCGGAGGGCTGGATCAGGGTAATGTAGCTGCTGCATTTGTGGCTGTGGCGAACAGGTCGCAGCAAGGCTGACCCCATCTGCGAAATATCCTTTCTGCTACTTCTTTTTTCAGGGACCACTCGTGTGGCATCAGAATGGCTCTGCTTAGTTTGTCCGCCATCACAATGGATTTTCCCGGGACGTGCATTGCTATCAGAAAACGCTGGGAGGATGTCACCTACTGCCATACTCTCAGGGCCTCTCGACAGAGTGGGTAAGATCTGGTTCCTGGGTGGCGAAAGCCAGGGTACCTTTTTGGCTAGGCTTGTATAGGCCCTAGGGCCTATAGCCTATTACCTACCTATGAACCTATGTACCATACTACTGACATATTGTCTGTTTATACTGCAATTGTACCAATCAGAAGAGTCCTGGAATGCAACGCCATGAACACTGCTTTCAGGGAATCACCATTATTGCTGCTGCCATAATGCCCAATACTTTTATGACTGTTCTCGCTTGTACTTTGGACATGAAGAGGAGGTCCTGGATCTGGAGAAGAAGAGTTTGGACCTTTTCTGGAGGCAACCTGACCATCATATATATTTGTTGTGTTTATTTCAGTGCCTATAAAGTTGATATGCTGTGATAGCAATAAGGCAGACTTTTCATAATTCACTGAAATGCCAAGTTGGGCACAAGTTCCAAGGTATTGTCCCTCGCTAGAATAAGTGGGTGGTTGGTGGTGGCGGTTAGGAGCCGGTCTAGATACGGAAACAACCGGAATCCCTGATGCCTCAGGTGAGCCATGACTACTGCCATGCATTTGGTGAACACTCTGGGGGCTGTACTGAGACCAAAGGGCATTGCTTGAAATTGGTAATGACTGCCTCCCAGCCGAAAGCGCAGGTACCTCTTGGATGGCCTGGCCATTTTGATGTGGTAGTATGCATCCTGGAGGTCTATCAAGCACATCCAGTTGTCTTTCCCTAAAAAAGGGAAGTACTGACAGCAACATAACCATCCAGAAAACTTTGATTTCTTTACTGATTTGTTCAGTCTGCTGAGATCCAATATGGGTCTCCAGTCCCCTGTTTTCTTTGGAACCAAAAAGAATCTTGAGTAAGTTCTGGATCCTATCTGGTCTGCAGGGACTGATTGGATGACTCTTTTTTTTTCTAGCAACTTTTGAACCTCTACAGTTGTTTGTTCCCTGTGACTGGGTGGAACGTCTAGGATTTTTTGAGTGTGTAAGGGTGGCATTGAAAAGGGGATTGAGCATCCTCGGAATATAATGCTTTGTACCCATTTGTCCGTTATGCTTAGCCAGGCTTGTGGATACAAAGAAATATGACCTCCAACTGCCTCCAGAGGCAGACAGACGGGCCTCCTTTCAGGAGTGCTGAAAGGGTTTGACGAAGTAAGAACTGCAGTCACCCTGATTCTGCAAACCCCCTCTGCTGTGTGGGCGGCGTCTTCCATTATTACCTCCTCCTCTGCCCCTGGAGGAAGATTCACACTGTGTCTCCTAAAAGACCCTCTGGGATTTCCGGAACCACATTTTCCCTGCCTTTTGGCCCTTGGGATAGGGCCTAAAAGGTGTGGAAAAACAGACTCCTAGGGCAGCGACAGTCTTTCCTTTTTGCTCACATCGGGTAAGTATTTCTTTTACTTTAGGCCCGAACAAAGACGAGCCATCAAATGGGGTGCGGACAGACTTGAAAGACTCTGCGAAATGACACAAGCCCATCCAGGAATGTCTCCTAAGGGCAATTCTGGAACCCGCTGACCTGCTCGCTCCATCGGCTGCATAAGATATGAGTTTCATGGATGAGTTGACCACTGAATTTAGGGTGGCAAGCTGTGAGGATACCTTGTCTGCTACCCTTGCAGCTACTGTACCCTTTTTCAGTATCTCCTAGCTCTTTCAGGGGATATCTCTCTGAAGTCTCGTAAAATGTGTGAGGTAGTTCAGAGACCTAAGGGTGAAGACCGCTGAGAAAAAAATGCACTTTCCGTATCTGTCCATGATCCTCGACTCCTTATTGGGGTAATGGACAGATGTAGAAGTCTTAGATAATTCCCTCTTAGTGGCCGCCACCACCACCATGGCATTTACAGGAACTCCTTTAGCTAAAAAGGTTTTGCCATCCGTCGCGGTGATAAATTTGTTCAGCCTCTGAGGGACAGGCTCCACTGTACCTAGAGAATCCCACACTATTCCAGATACTAATTCCATCAATTCATCGAAAGGTGGAGACACCCAGGTGGCTGAAGGTGGAGACCCAAAAGCCTTCAGATACATGGACTCCTCATCAGAAAGGGGTAATGGGCTTCCAGCCACCTCTCTGTGTAAAGATTTCCAAGATGTCAGCAAAGGATACATCTTCAGAGAGCGACCGTGGGGACCCTTCTGACTCCTCGAGGTCCGTTTCCAATGTAATAGACTCATCTGGGGAGTCTATATGCTTCCTCTTGCATGTTTTCTTCCAGGGAACCTCTTCAGTGGGGCATTCTGGAGAGGTTTCGGAAGAAAGGCTCTCGCGCACTGGGGCTTTCTGAGGCGCAGGGTCTCTATGCTGTTGGGTAGTTGTCTGTGCAGAGGCAGATACCGGTGCTTTCTGGGACGGAAAGCTTGGTTCCGACAGTATAGATGATGTCCATGGGGACAAAGCTCTCCTCATGGCTGCAAAGGCCCCCCTCTCATGGTCCATGATAATCCCAGGTTCCAAAGAATCTGATGATTTATCCAATAGCATGGGGGGTTGGCTCCGAAGCAGAGCTCACTAGAGCCAATGCCCCAAGGGGTAGAGTCGGAGCTGAAAGAGTCTTGGTCTGACTGACCCCCTGGACCCGACCGGTGAGTGTCAGCTCCTACACACCTTGGAGGACTCAGAGGTATTCAGAGCGATCTGAACCGAAGAATCTTCAGAAGATCTCGGTTCTGTTAGTTTCATCACTGTCAGTGCCAAGCCTTCTGGCTCCGAAACCCAAACTTGAGTCAGAGGAGGAACAGAAGATACAGGGACAGGCACCATCTGTTCTGAACCCACCTGAGTCGGTGCCAACAATTTAGCAAGCGAAGGTGTCTGCAGTAATCTTTGCACCACACGATCCACATCAAATTCTG
Source organism: Protopterus annectens (assembly GCF_019279795.1). Lineage (NCBI taxonomy): Eukaryota > Metazoa > Chordata > Ceratodontiformes > Protopteridae > Protopterus > Protopterus annectens. Next base: position 596,762,521 of record NC_056725.1, on the reverse strand, counting down.
ATAAGCTCCTGGAAGATCTGGAAGATGGAGCTGATGCTACTAACTGGAGCAGAGGAGACCTAAGAGTTGGGGAGACCGGCTCCAAAGCAGGTGAGCGGCTCCGGACTGTTAAAGACGGTCAGTTCCGACACATATGGAACTGAAATGGTCTGTCTTGATCAGATTTTTATGAGGTTGTCGGAGACATTCTGGGCTGTTTTGTCGATGGCTCCAACGATGTAGGAAGAGGAGACAACCTCTTTGCATGAGGTTTGGGTGAACTTGATCCTTGTCCAAAGCTTTATCAAAAGAGGATTTAACTAAACCTCTCAAAATCAACTTGTTCTTATGCTCTTGTAAGACCCTATAGCTAAAGGAATGACATATAGAGCATGTTTCTTGCAGATGGATTGCTCTTAAACAATAAATGCAGTCTGTATGTCCATTTGTGATGGACATTTATTGGGAACACTTAAGACATTTTTTGAAACCAGATGGCTTCACCTCTTTTTGCTTTGACATTGCTAGCAATCCTGCACACACACACTAAGACACCCTTTAACTTAAATGGGAGTCAATAGAAAGGGAAGGCTTTCTAACTTAAACAAGCCTTAAAATAAATCAAAATTTCACACACACTCAACTCTTCAAGTAACCTTAAGATTGCTGGTAACTAGAAGCTACATATGGAACCCAACTTTAAATGTGTATAAGAATAAGTATATATAAATACACTAAACTAAGCATTCTATAATAAACGCACTGCAGTTCAATAACAGGGAGTAGGGATATGAGGGTTAAATGCAAATGACCCTCAAAAACACATGAAAAATACTATTAAAGAACTAACGGCTATCTATCCAAAGAAAGACCTAAACACGAAGGCCTGAAGAAAACACACACTAAATATGTAAGAAGAAGTAAGAACTATTTTGCAAGAGTAAAATTTCAAATAACAAACTAAAGGACTGTCAACACAGCCTAACGGTTTATCTATCAAAATAAAGGCCTAACACAACGGCCTGAATAAACACACTCAACTATGTAATAAGCAAACAACAACTATTCGAATAACATCTAAAAAGACTAAGCACACTTCTAACTATGGAAAAGGCCAAAAATGTTAGCTATAATCAGTTTTTTAGAAGAAAAAACAATTTTCTACTTAGCCCAAGCTAGTCGTAGATCCAATCTGTTTCAGCGGCAAACAAGATTTGAGGAAAGCACTGCAACATCATGGGATAGGGATGGAGCCACGAGCTAGTTTCTGATCTCGAGCTTTAGTAAGCGGCCAAGTCAGAACAGAGGATTGGTTACAAACCCATCAGTATAGAATGAAGACGAGACAGGACAACTTCCATTATAAGGCAAAAAATAAACACAAAACATAGGAAGAACAATTAAGGGTGACCAAGCACATCTGGGAGGTATTACTTTGAAAAGTAAGGAGAAGAAAGTAAAGAAGAGGAGGAGATGAAATCAGTAATGCAAGAGGAGTGTGTAGACATTGTTGTGTCAGAAACATGAGCCAGTGTCATGATGGGGGTGGTGAGCCATTGTGGTGCCTCTTTATAAGTTGCTAAGAAATGGCAGAAAAATAAGAAACGGAGGTGAAAAGGTCATCAACATAAAAGATGGAATCAAATATGACATTTAAGAGCAGGAGGAGAATAGCACCCCATGAAAGAATCATGGGAGCAGAAAGGGTTAGAGAACCTAGGTTAAGCACTCTGAAAGTTTAATGTAAAGAAAGGGTGCTAGATGGTGAATCAGTGGAGTGTATCATCCCTCAGGCACATCCAGAAAGGTGTATGACAGACCAGAGAAAAACATTTATGAGTAAGGTAGAAAGAAGAGGTAATACTCATGGAGGATATGAGTCTAGTGGAAGCAGACTGATCTCCACAGCTGACAGAGACAGAAGCTGACTAAGGGCATGAATGTTAATGGGCAAAAGCAACTGGTTAGAACTGTTCCAGGAAAGAGAGAACACTGAATATAGTCCTGACCAAGACAGACAGAAGTCACATATGTCCAGAAGTAGTAGCACTACTCCACAACTCCACAGTGATCAGTATGAGGAGGCTAGCAGAAGGCTAATAATACAAGTGATGACAGCTGAGGCATAAGATGATAATGACTTGGCAAAATAGCTCATGAAGGGGGATAAGGGCATTTTCATTATATAGCAGAAAATGGGACAAGATGGTCAGACTTGGCCAGAATGAGCAAAGATGATAGCATAATCAAAGAAAAAAAAAGGTGTGTGGGGGGGGGGGGTGGCAGATGTACTGAAAGAAGACTTTGCTTCATCCTTCACAAGACAGAGAAAGAGAGCGAGAGTAAAAAAAAAAAAAAAAAAAAAAAAAGACAGACAGTAGCAAAGAAAGTCACACAGGGAATCCTGAGGGGGAAGCTGGTTGTTTTGTAGACAAAAATTACCTCCAGGAAAGCAACCAACATGGGTTAATGGCCAGATGTGGCTTCCCCACAGAGGGAATAAACCTCGGACTATAACTAAGACAATCCAGGTCCATTTAGTGGCGTGGGTACCGGAAAGACCAAGACAGGGAGAGAGATTAGCTGACATGGGCTCATCCAGCCTGGTTGGGGTGTGTGAGATGGTGTGACCCAATGCATCACTGAGCACAACAGTAGTGCTAAGGGACTGCTTGCTGAAGCTATGAATCGGTGAAGCTCACACCAAAGACAGGTCATAACACCAGCACTAGGCACATCAGGATGCATTATGAAGGACCTCCTAGGAAGTGGAAGAGTGACATTACCAAAAGAATACTTGCTAACTCTGACACTTGCCTCCAAAGGGGAAGATATGATGATTACTTTTCACCCCAGCTAGAGAACAAATACTCTGTATGGCTCTTGCCTTGGTTGAAGAGAAAATGTACAGGGATCCCGCTAAACAGGGGGAAATGATGGGGTCATTAAGGGGCTGGCTGGGGAAGCCTGATGGCTGTACAGGAGGTGAAGTAATCCAGTTTTATGAGAGGGTTATACGTGAATTTGACAATAGACTACTAGTATGTGTGTTCACCTAAGACCTAAATTGGAGTCACACACAGGTGGACTGATAAGAAAACTGAAGAGACTGGAAACAGGATCAAGACTAACCAATGGACTGCTGCATGGCTGAAGAGCAAAACTCAGGTCAACACTTTCTGGAATTCATAAATTCCAATGATCTGGATCAACTTATCCACAACCCCACCAGGGGCAACAATATCCTAGACCTAGTCATTACCAGCACGAGTGACTGGTGTTCCACACCTGAAGTCAACTCCTCATTGGTCAGATACGACCTAAGTTAATCACCCTAGATATCCACATCCCACCCCCACCCGCCATTAAGGAAGCCACGGTAAAAACTTTTTCCAAAGCCAGCTTCATGCTTAAGACAGAAGAGGTGAACTTTACGACACCCATGCAGATGGACAATACAGTTACGACTGCTGAATCCTACACAGATGCAGTCTATAAGCACATACACGAGTCCATGGATTGTGCTATCCCAAACAGAACCAAGATGCTATCCTCCAAAAAAAGAAAGCCAATCTGGTGGTCCCCTGCCATAAACAAACTCTACAACAGAAAGAGAGTAAAATCCAATGAGTGGAGGAGCTCCCTGGTCAGCCTCAGTAAGAAGCTGAGATCCCTTATAAGATCCTTCAAAGCTAGCTACGAAAACAAAATCGCTACTGATTCTAAGGGCACCCACAAAGCATTCTATAGCTATGTCAAGAATCTCAATGGCAACACCCAGATCTGCTCTGACTTACAGCACAATGACACGAAAATTAGAGAACCACCTGATATTGCCAACATCCTGGCAGATAGGTTCAGTGCTAATTTTACCCCACCCCCTAAAGGGCCCATATCTACACAGGAAGAATGCAGAGTCCCTGTAATCACATGTATGAAGGTAAAAGCTGCACTCTAAAACAAAAACACAGCATCCATGGGAATGGACAACATCCCAGTCTGAGTTTTACACGAACTTCAAAACTAACTGCCTCCCCACCTAAGCACCATGTTCAATCATAGTCTCACATCAGGCTTTGTGCCCACTGAATGGCGCACAGCAACAGTTATCCCACTCCACAAAGGGGGAGCCACCACTGATGCTGGGAACTATTGCCGTATTAGCCTGACGAGCCTGGTCTGCAAGGCCATGAAACATATCATCATGGAACTCAGACACTGGTAACCTCCAAACTCTGGACCCCACCCAGTTCAGGTTTGTGAAAGGCAGATCATGCCTTCTGAACCTGATCGACGACTTTGAGGCAGTCACCAAAGCCGTAGACGAGGGTAAGGTGGTTAACGCAGCCTATCTTGACCTCACCAAGACTTCCGACACCATCCCCCATTCTGGAATTATAGCTAAACTCACTAAACTAGGTATAAATCCCTATTTCACAAGATGGGTTGCCAACTGGCTCACTGACAGAACCCACACTGTAAAAATTGCAGACTCCAAATCTGACTTCAAGCCAGTGAAAAGTGGAGTACCACAAGCTTCAGTCCTGGGACCTCTCCTGTTTGGTATCTACTTCTCTGAAGTACAGCCTAACACAGAAGGACTCTGGCTAATGAAGTTCGCAGATGACTGCAAACTTGGAGCCATAGTAGTGTCCCCAAATGATGTGGACATCCTAAATAAGGGCCTCACTGAGACAGATGTCTGGTGTCAGAGTCATGGCCTCAAGCGCAATACCAAAAAGTGCATCATCATCCCCTTTGGTAAAAACTCTGTACCCATGAACTACCACATAAACGGCAGTCTGCTTAACGCTGAATGTGTGATAAGAAACCTTGGGACCCAGGTGGACAATAGTCTCTCTTTTGATAATCACATCGCCACAGTAGTCAGGAAATCCTTCTATGTGGCACACCTAAGGTTCTCATCCAGGAAAAAAAGAGGTCATTGTTCCCCTCTACTTGGGACTCATTAGACCCATTATAGAGTACAACACCCCTTTTGGAAAGTACCTCACAAGACATCTGCAGCAGCTGGAAAGGCCACAGAAGTACCTCACAAAGAGGATTACTGGCCTCAAACAGATAGCCTACACTGACTGTCTCAAAAAACTCCAGCTTTACTCTGTAGCATATCGCCTATTCTGAGGAGATCTCTGCCTAACACACAAAGCTATGTTAAACCCAGAGCTGTTGGACATGCTACACCTAAAGAAATCCCAATCCCTCTGACCTACACACTCTAGGGACCTAAACCTTGTCACCACAGCAAAATAGGACATGCTGGAGGGATAGATTCCTGTCCCAGAGACTTCCTATACTCTGGAACAAGCTACCCATCTATGTCAAGCAAAGTTCCTCATTAGCACTCCAAGAAAAATCTTGATGAGTGGATGGGAAATCGGAAATACACCCTGGGGATCACTTCTGATATTCTGCTCGACAAGGGCACAGGAAATTAACTTTCTTGGGTGGCGTAAGCCAGGAAACCTTGTTGGCTAAGCTTACTTTGGCCCTTGGGCCAATAACCTAGTATCTAACTATGAATCTATGAACCTATAAGATGATAATTTTAGGGACAAAGAAAGAGTCTATTGGAGTAACCCCAAGGTTAAGATGTGGGTCCAGTACCCATTAGTTTACATGTGTCAGATATATTTGAAGGAAAAGAATGGAATCAGCTTATTTGCTGAGAACAACTTGTTGCAACACTGACGGATGCAGAAGAATGTAAAGATGGAATGGGCAATCAAGTGAGCAGACAGGTATCAGATACGTTTCAGTATACTAAAATGCAAAGTACTGTACCCAAGACAAGATTTTATACATCAGCTGGTGGGAGTAGAGTTGATGGCAAAAGTGCAGGCAAACAAACTGAGGATGTACATCACCCCTGCACTGGATTAACAGGAATCAAAACCAAAGGAAAGTGGCAGTAGCAAAAAAAATGCAGAGTGTCATGTTTCTGCTCTAGCAATCCTTAGTCCAACCACATGTCGATTGCTGTGCAGAGTTTTGGAAGCTACAGAAAAGAAAACATCAAGCTGCAGCTGGAGAAACAAGGATGCAATTACATGCTAGACAAACTGAAGCTCTTCTCACTTGACACAGAGGAGATATGTATCATAAGGGCACAAGTCTATATTAGAAAGATATTAAACTCTCATCATAAAAAAGAATAGGAGGGGTGGAGGAGGCATATGAACCAAATTGTAGGAACCAATCACTTAATGGGTTTCTGAAAGTATTAATTTACAGACAGGGATGTGGACCCCTACAATGAATTGCTGGAATGGGTAGTAGAAAGAGAAATCAGCACAGACATTCAAAAGGGCATAGGACAGCTGGAAAAAAGGTTGAAGAAGACAGTTGAATGTAAAAGCAGCAGAAGGTTAAAACACTTAAAAAAAGGTTGTCAAGACTTTACTGCTTTCCTTCTACTATCAGACAAACGTAGCATAATTCTAAATGTGCTGCAGTGTAGACAAACATGCCGAACTTAACTGCGAAGGCCACATATGAGGCAAGAGGAGAGAGAAAGGGCTGCCTGCCAGCCAGCAATTTGTGCTGTGAATGTACGCTATGAAAATAAATTAAATCATCAAGTGAGAGAACCTGGAATCAGTTCAACAAAAAGAAGCACTGAAAGTAGTCAATGAACAGTATTTTATGAATCCAAGTTTTCAATACCATTTGATGAAAAGGGCAGTGACACGAGTTTTGATAAACTGTCTGTCTCTCACCCCATAAATAACACAGCCATATCATACATATCACAAATGACAGCTGCATTTTTCCTTTTCCAACCCTGGACACCCAATTTTTTTTTTTTTTTTTTTTTTTTTAAACATTTCAGAATGCAGTTTGTTAATTCCTTCAGTGTAAATGTCTTTTCAGCATTGGCTAAAATTCAGTTATTAGGTTTACTATAAGAAACTTCTGTTTAACCATTGTTTTACTGTTTAACTGTTGATTCTTCTATGAATTTTGCTCACCTGGCAACTAACTACTCTCTGTTCCTGAAACCCATCTTCAGTCTCTGGATTTCTGAAGTCAGCTATTTCACTAGGTCAGATCCAGTGTTTCAATGTAATTTTTAAATTTAACTCTTGTTCCTCCCATTGCTCAATGTAACTTCTTTGAGCTTTATGATGACTCTACTCAAAGTATACTGCAATAAGATACTTTGTAGTTGCAGAGGAGGAACATAAGTACACAATGTAAAAAATACACCCAAAAATACACCACTGCCATTAAGGATCTTGCTGAGCATACCCCAGAAAATAGTTGCCATGAAGCCCGAATAAGTGACTCTGAGCAAGTCACGTAACCAGACATAGTTCCCAGGTCACCTTTGAAAAGACGCTTGTGCCTAGTGGATTTACCTGATTAAAAAAAGAGTAAAAAGCATCCACAACCTTCTCCTTAACTGCTGAAATACTGTATCAAAACCAAGACACCTTACCTATTCTTTTTGTGTCACTGAAATCAGGTTCTGGTTCAATATATGGCTTTAATTCATCTTCTTCAAAGCCTACATTCATCCACCGATCCTTCATTGTTTGCTGGAACACATTATACATTAAACAGGTCAACAGAAATAAAAAAAAAACGATAAATATTATGTAAGTTTAAGTAAAGGCACAAAATGCATTCTGGTATTGATACAACAGAAACCATTTAAATTATATGTCATATTTCTGCTGTGAAAGTAACTAGGAAGCAGTTAGTTATACATCAGTACATGACCAACAAAATTACATATGCTGACACTATTTTGGAAGGCATCAAGCATTTATTTATGATTATGAAATTTTTCCAAATAAAATCTATGTACTAGCTAGACTGGCACTGTGACTATTATGGCAATCATAAGAAAATCATAAAGAAAATATATTAATTTCATAAAAAAGCCTCCAAAGGGGGGTCCATTAGCTTGTGGACCTCAAACAATACTTAAGGGGGGGGGGGGGTACCACAAGTTGGGAGACATCTTCTCTGACTCATTCAGATTTCTAGAGTGGTAAAAGATTGCCGCTTCTATGTTCCTGGTTACTTCCCACATTACGGACATCTATCAAAACTGTGCAGTAAATGGGGGTGTAACTTGTACTATATTCTGTTTTTGTAGCCACCCAGCCAGCCAAACAAATGTATGTGAACGCCTCCCAGAAAGGAAGTGGCTCTTTCCTTGCAGAGACTAAGATCTGGGAAATTCTATCTAGTAAACAATGCACACTATGCAAGTACTACTTCCCAAAGTACACCGACCCTTCCCCCAAACAATACTTTACTAATGATTGGGACCCCGGGGGAAAAATCCAACAGAAGTAAAATCCTTGATGGAGAAATCTATGTACATCGTAATACAAAATTAAAACTAACCTTTTTCTAGAAAGTACACCACAGATTTGCTCATACAAAAGGTCTGCTCATACCCCTTCAAGCAAATTCACCCTAGCAAGAGAGAGGAGTAAGAGTTCCTATGGTAACAATGATCCTATACTCAGACACCTACAGTTCTGGTGTGTACCCCACTATACTATGTCTGTCATAGGGGCTGCTGTTGCAGTACACTCTGTGGAATGGGAGAATACAGAGAGATGCTCTGAGTATGGATCTGAATAAACTGCAATGTACCTCTCAGCACTGTACTGCAAAACCTCCTCAGGTTTGTATCTGAAATTCCAGCTGGTAATTCCCAAAAAGATGTGCACAAAGTTTGAGCAAACACATTTCTAAAGAAAAAGGCAGTTGTGGTGAGTAATGCCATTCTCGAAAAGTGGACATTGACTTGTCCATATACGGTCTCTCTGTGATGGTCAAAGGAAAAGAAAATGTAGTTGGATGTTTAATAAGGGTTCTTTCTGGACAATGAACTGCCTGTTTCCCTGGCATTGAGGTCACTGAAAGCTAGTCTGTCTGTGGCCCTGTTAGTGTAGGACATTTGTAATCAATAGACACCCAGAATCATTTCTCCCCTGTTCTAAGTTTGGAGAAGAACAGTAGTAGATGGATTAACTGGTTGAGGGTTGGTTCCGAAAACACCAAGGGCATGATGGAAGGACTACCCTTCCTGCCTATTTAAGACTATGTACAAGTTTTCTGCAATATAGAGGGGCCTGAAGCTCCAAAATTGTTCTTGCTGAGATGACTATAAAAAGGTCTCCTACAACAGAAACTTTGAGACTGGTTAAGTTTGCAACTCTAAAGGCGGCAAGTTCCTAGGTGACGGGATGAGTCTCCTTTGTGATTTAAGATGAATGGTTCTCCTGAGGAAAGGTTTTGCCTCTTAGATGGTGGAACTTAAGAATGGAAGATCCAGTGGAAAACAAACAGAAATGGTTGAAAAGTAGACAATGACACAAGAGGAGACAGTCCCCTAGTCAAAGGTCTGAGACAAACTGGAAGATCTGTAGGTATGACGGCAGTCCAGGGGCCCAAGTTTTGGAAAATGCACCGAGAGAAAAAACTTTTTGAGGTTGAACTTTCTAATGCTGAGCATCCTGCATAAACAAAAACAAAAAACAAAAAAAAAAAAACAAAAAAAACATGCACTTGAAAAAAACACAAATGCACGTGATGAGCTAACATAAGATATTCTAAGCTTTCCAGCAAGAGGGGTGAAGCAGGGTGCAATCAGTCTGTGCCAATAGGTTGTAACAACTGGAAAAGAACTATGGTCCTCTTTGCACATATGAATCAGCTAAAGATTCATACTTGCTTTGGCAAATTAAAAAACCTTGACCATTGGATGCAAAATTGCGAATTCACCCCCAGTCTGCCCCCCCCCCGTCCCTGATGTACTGAGGTTGACAGTAAGTAAATCAATCCCCAACTAACACCCCCCACAGAACCCTTGGCTACTACTTTACAAACATACCACACCATAAAGGTGTCCAAGGAACTCTGGGACAAAACTAGTTTGGTCTGCACATCTAGGTTTGAAAAGACCCCAGTGGTCGTTAGCAAAGTACGAACCTTTAAGAGGATGAGATTTGTATTTACTTCTTTTTTACCTCAAGTAGCACTTTTGTAATGGGTTATATGGACAAAAGCAGAGAAGAGACCTTTATTCCAATAGACAGAAAGACATTAGTCACCCTGACCTGTACATATAAAGCATGCAGAAGACTGGCAGATGGTAGTTTGCTTTTGATGCAAAGAGGGTCAAGGGTCAGATCCGGCAAAGAAAAGGCAAGTCCTAGATTGCTGATGATACAACAAAGGAAGAATATGAGGCAAGTGGTGATGAGGACCACAAGATGCCTAGCCATTTAGAATTCCAAGATGGCTGCACAGTGATCAACAGGTTGATTACTCTACCACTATTAATGCAGTCTCTGGGAGTTTTACCATAAGTTGGGAGCCATCTTCTCTGACTCAGTCATAAAAGTCAATTCATTTGGGTGAAATTCAGTCATAGTCTAGTAACTACATTGCCTGATGAAAGCAAGGAAGACGTTTGGAGAAAATAAGAGAACATCAGCCAAAATATGAGAAATGCCTCTAGCTGTGAAGAATCTTGCAGTTGTTCAGCAAAAAATAAAAAAATAAACAGATGATCAGTTTAAGCTTCAGCTTTAGTAAAAGAGACGAATTCCAGTGATTTACAGGGAAAATAAAATCAGGCGTTAAAATAAAGAAAAGATGGCTCAGGAGGAGCCTTCTCAAGAAGGGTAATTAAAAAAAAATTGGATAAAAGATGGTACAAGTAGAAAAATCCTGAGACTTTCACTGTACTGGAAAAACTGGAATGGACAAACTGCATTAGTTTTATGAAACTACAAATAAGCAACTGGACTGGTATTCCCTAGCAGGATTTGTTAACTGAAAGGGCTTATGTGTATGCTACAAATCTAGCCATGAGAAAATATCAAGACCTATATCAGTAAAGATGTAATCATACCAGTAGTGAGACAGATGTTCCTGACAAAACTAAAGGCAGTAGGTAAAATTATTAAAAACTGGGGACAACTGTATATTTATGAGAAATTATTAGTCACTGTCCACCAGGCAAATGAGAAGTATAGCCCAGTCCTAATGGAATGTTAAGATGATAGTGAGATTAAAGTTGCTGTCTTCCCAATATTTTTCCTAGATGGTAAAGACAACTTTGATGCAAAACAGGCTAAGAGGAAATAACGTTTAGCCAACAGAGCAAGCCAGCAGAAGGGGACTCCTTCTGAGAATAACATTTCCACAGTTACAAAGGTAAATACTTGGGAGATAATGAAAAATGCTCTAGTGCCAATTAGAAGAATATTGAGTATCTTAAGTTTGTGCCAGAGATTGGTGTTGGGAAATAGACATGATCAGGAAGATCACCAGCACTGAAAATAGTGAGTAAATGTGAGACTATAAATTATCAATTTCATTAGATATAGCACTGGGCATCTGAAATGTAGCTTTGCAAATGAAGGAGGCTGAGAAAATCTGGTGTTCTTATGACTGATTTAAATTGGTGGGAGAAATGTAAAGCACAAACCCACATTATATCATTAATGTTTAGGTCCCTGAAGGAACAAATGTAATTGTAAGCAAAATTGTTTTTGTTCTTATTAATACTTGTATAAAAATGTCATGCTGCAAATTTATTGCATGTTATATTATAAATCAATTCAGTACAGTGAGCAGTCATAGGTACTTTAAATGCAAGGTGAGGCAGATATATTACAACCAAGTAAAAACAACACTTTCCTTAATGTGTCTAGACTTTACAATGCAACAAGAACAGAAAGGCTGGAAAAAGCAAGTTAAAGTATATTATTTTGATAGGGGCTGATGGGGGGATATAAAAGCATATTAATTATATGTATAATTAAGATAATAATTTAATAATTTCACCTGTCTTATAAAAAAAGGATATCTAAACTACGATCTCTACCTTAAGATATAAACAAAGGGCTTTTAAGAAGACAAGCTTTGGAATTAAGGAAATGATGAAAGTCATAGAAAATTATAGTTCCTCCTTGCATTTGCAAAGCCAGACATTTTTTCCCACTAGAAAATTATTTCAGCTAGAGAGAAATCATCTACAGGCGGAAGAAATTTAATCATAAGAGGTTCAAACACCGCTCTGAGTAAAATATACAAAAGTTCTTTTCACAGTTGCTAGATGCCTTTACCAACAGCTTTTACTTGGCGACTTGCAGCAAGCAAATGCACACAATCATGGCAGTTCTGAAACAGTGACAGCTGAGTTAAATGTACAAGGTACAAAGTAACACTGAAAAACATTTTTACAAGTAGAGGGGTAAAAAATAAATGAAGTTTAAATCTGTGAAAAGTAAGTTACACAAGTGACTGCCACCCCAACAGTCTTGGCACTTAAATACATTTAAAGCAACAGTGCACAGTTTAATTTATTTAAACGTAGCCAGTGCACTTTTTCTTAGTGCTAAAAGTTAATATTTACAGAAAGCATGCAAGCTGTTTTTCACATCTGGGAAGGGAACAAGAACAGAACAGATATAGTTGTAATTAAGCACCATCATTGTGTTCTTTAGCATGGTTAACCTTTACTTCAGAGCAAGTACTGCTTGTATGTGCAAATGTAATATCAATTTGGGGAAGCGGCTCCTATCTACAAAGGTACACTGTTTCTGGAAAATGTACATAGCTTTGTGTCCTTACTGTAAGTAAAAAAAGGGGATGGGGTTGTGAAAACTGATTGTTTTCTGCATGCTTTACTGAAGCAAAAAGGCTTGAAAAACGTGACTTGGGATCAAATGAAGATTAGAAGAAAACATCATTAGAAGTTAGCCTGATGTACATTAGTGTGTGCAAGTAAGCTAAAAGTTGAAGTATACATTTGAAATAATTGCCATGTATAATTTGAGAACAGTATATTTTTATCACAATGGCTACTCAGTCAATATTAACTTGGAAAGTAAATGGCCTTACAAGTACAGAAAAGAGAGTTTAAATTAAGAACTCCTGGGTACAAATAATATTACAGGAGTTGCATCTGGTTAGAAATAAGGATGTGAATTTGACAAATAAAAATATTTCAGAGTGGACATTCACCAGAATATCGGGGACAAAGGAAAGAGTAATATTACCAATTACTAAAGTATCTCCATTAATAGTTGTATAAGAGAAACAAGATAATAATGGTAGATTTGTGAACTTTCATGATGGCTGCACACTGATCAACAGCTAATTTTCAGCTCTCCCAGTGGTGAAAACAGAGAAAAGGTAGCGAAGTTAAATTGTCATTTTTGGTAAAATTTAGTGGCTACCAAGTACAGTGCCTAGATGCCAACACAACCTGGAAGAAAAATCTATGAAGAAACTGAAAATAAAACACTGGGTGGAAATAACCCTGCAGTTCAAGCTTCAGCTGTGGTACAACATATGGCATTCCTATAATTTAGTGGAAAAATAAATCAAATGTACTCAAAGTTCATTAAAATAAAACACTGAAGGAATATACCAACTCAAATAAAAGAATGGAAAAACAGAAGAGGTTTTAACTAGCTATTGAATAGAATTGACAAAAAGTACAGTTTTGTACCTACCATAAATGTAGATGTTCGAAGATCCACATTGTTGCAGTCCTTACACTTGGGTAGTCCGCTGTCCTCGGTCGGCCCGAATATCAAAGTATAAGGCTGACGTCGGTCAAGGCGCATTAGACTGACATCAGGACGTCAGGGTACAAATGCGCATGCCCGACGTCACATCCTCAGTCTTTTCTTGTCCCAGATGTCAGAAGGCCCTAAAAAGAAAGGTCTAAACCAAAAAACAGCAAACAACCAACCAACCACCCTTGCACTAATAATATGTACAATATATACAATATACACAAAATTTACAACCCAACCCACACAACCGCCTCTAACTACAGAGGGGAAGGAGGGAAGGTAAATTGGACTGCAGCAATGTGGATCTTCGAACATCTGCATTTATGGTAGGTACAAAACTGTACTATGTTCTTCATCTCACATTGCTGCAGTCCTTACACTTGGGTAGAATCCCAAAGCAGAGGTAAGGGAGGATGGCAAAACTATAAAGAAGCAGGAGCTGCCAAAATGCCCTGTAAAATAGCAGTGGCAAAACCAGCCCTAGATTTAGAGTAAAGTGGAAGGTGATAATGCTTAGAGAAAGTATGCACTGAACTCCAAGTAGCTGCCTCCAAAATATCTTTAGTTGCCACCCCTTAAAAAGCTGTCGAAGTGGCAGTAGCCCTAGTGGAATGAGGCCTAATCCCAGCTGGAATCTCCTTGCCATGATGGGAATAACAGAAAGCAATGCAAAACCCAATCCACTTAGAAATAGTTTGTTTTGACACAGGCTTGCCCTGAGAACTCAAAGCAAAAGAAACAAATAACTGCTGAGACTGCCTGAACCCTTTAGTTCTGCTCAAATAATATCGCAACTGCCTGTGCACATCTAAAGTGTGCAAAATCTTTTCCCCTTTATTTTGGGGATTTGCATAAAAAGTAGGCAAATGAATAGTTTGGTTTAAAGCCACACTAGAAACCACTTTAGGCATAAAGGAAGGATTACTACGCAAAGATACCCTATCCTTATGGAAAATTAAGAAAGGCTCAACCGCCATAAGGGCCTGCAATTCAGAAACCCTTCTTGCAGAGGTAATGGCCAACAAAAAGCAGTCTTCCATGATAAATATTTCAACTCGGTAGTAGCTGCAGGCTCAAAAGGTTGTAGAGTGAGTTTCTCCAACACAAAATTGAGATCCCAAGCAGGAGTAGGAGCTCGTGGGGGTCTTATATTCTTTGCCCCTCTAAGAAATTGCTTGAACAAAGGATGAGAAAACAATGGTGGGTCACAATCATAGTGAGCCGAAATTGCTGCAGCATGAACCTTAATAGAAGAGAAGGACAAACCTTTGTCCAGTAACTCAGTAAGATATTGAAGAGCCACACTTAAATTAGGCTCAGAAACATCAAAATCCTTTGCTGCACTCCAAAATAAAAATCTCTTCCATTTATCTGCGTACACTTTCCTTGTACTAGGCCTTCTAGCTTCCAAAATAACATTCAAAACTTGCTGTGGAAGTTGAGACCCTCTAGGGTTCAAAACAGAATATGCCAGGCTGTTAGGTGAAGAGAGTGAAGCTTGACATTGAGTAAATGACTGTCCTCCTGAGACAACAGGTGCGGAATCGAAGGCAAAGGCCATGGAGGCTCCCTTACCAGACTTCTCAGTAATGGGTACCAGTGCTGTCGAGGCCAATCTGGAGCTATTAAAATCATCTTTGGCTTGTCCTGTCTGACCTTTAGAAGTACCTTTGGGAGAAGAGGCAGAGGTGGAAAGGCATACACATGAAGATTGCTCCAATTGAAAGAAAGAGCATCCACTTTCCAAGCTGTGGGATGAAACCTTTTCGTGCAAAACTTTGGCAGCTGGTGGTTTAGTGGAGAAGCGAACAGATCTATGTCTGGAGTTCCCCATGACACTGTCAATTTCTGAAATACATGAGGATCCAATTTCCACTCGTGGGGATCCATAATTAGATCTGCTCAACACATCTGCTAAGGAGTTCTGTGCTCCCGGCAGAAACCTTGCCTGAAGATTTAGCTGTAAACTGAGAGCAGTCTCCCACAAAATCATTGCTTGCCTGCATAGAGGATAAGAATGTGTTCCCCTTGCTTGTTGATGTACCACATGACAGTTGTGTTGTCTGTTAGAATCAACACCTGCCCTGGAAGAAGTAAATCCTTGAAAGCTATTAATGCAAACTGGACTGCTAACATCTCCTTCAAGTTGATATGTAGATGTTGTAGTCTGGCAGGCCACTTGTCTTGTATCCACTTTCCATTTAGATGAGCTCCCCAAGCTTTGTCTGAGGCATCTGTCGTTAGAATCTGACTTGCCTCTGGCGGGTCACAGAGAGTCCCTTGTTTAGGTGACATTCCTGAGCCCACCACAAAAATTCCTTTTGAATGCAAGGTATTATTTGAATGACAGTGTCCAGATCCTGGCCCTGCTGCGTCCATACCTTTTTAGGTTACCATTGTAGCTGCCTCACATGCAGTTTGTCATTGGGAAGCACCAGAATACAAGATGCCATGAACCCCAAGGCTTGAAGGACTGTCCTTGCAGTCAGCCTGGACTGATGAGACAATTGATGAAAGTAAAGGGAAAGATTCTTTTGTTTGTCCGGGGTCAAAAGGCCATCTGAGATGCTGTATTCAGTCTTACACCCAGAAAGCACATGTCCTGAGAGGGTACTAGACTGGACTTTATTTCGTTCACAGAATACCCCAGGCATCTTAGCACTGCTATCACATATTCCAAATGATGAAGAAGCTCGTCCCTTCCTTGAGCCAGAATCAGGCAATCGTCCAAATAAGGATAGATCTGTATTCCTTTTAGCCTGAAGAAAGCTATCACTGGAGCCAGAACTTTCGTGAACACTCTGGGCGCAGTAGATAAGCCAAAGGGCAATGCAGAGAACTGATAATGAGAAGTCCCAGCCCGAAAACGCAGATACTTCCTGCAACTCAGTCTGATAGGAACACGAAGGTAAGCCTCTTTGAGATCCAAAGTAACCATCCAATGATCTTTGCCCAGCAGGGGTAAAAGCTGTTGTAACGTCAACATTTTGAACTTGGGAATGTCCAGATAAGTGTTGAGGATAGATAAATCCAAAATTGGCCTCCACGTGTTCCCCTTCTTTGGTACTAGGAACAGGCGAGAATAAAATCCTAGGCCCACTTCTGGCATAGGGACCGGCTGTATGGCCCCTATTTGAAGTAACAGAGAAATTTGTTTGTGAGCCTCTATTCTTTGCTGAGGAGGAACGTCTGGCATGCCTTTGAAAGGAGGCAAGGTATGGAAATAAAACCTGTAACCTTGGTGTATGATATCCAATACCCATCTGTCTTGGGTAATTAAACTCCAATTTTCCTTGAAAAGTGCCAACCTTCCTCCCAAAGGTGCTGCCAGACGAGAAGGCTCTGGCAGCTGAAAAGGTAGGTCATTGGGTCTGTTTACGAAAGGACTGACCCCTGCCCTCACTCACCCGAAGACTGTGCAGGTGAACTCCCTGTTCTAGGCCTGAAAGAGCCCTGAGCTCTACCCCTACCACGTCTAGATCTACCCCTAGACTGGGAATCATAAGAAGGATACGTCCACCCCTTGGTAGGCCAATTTCTACTAAACTTCGGAGGCTGAACCTGCAAAAAATCTTTAAGAGTCTGCATAGACTTAGCCTTGTCTTCCATTTTCTTTAAGACTGCCTCAACAGGTGAACCAAACAACACATCAGATTGTAAAGGAGCATCTAAAATCCTTGTCTTAACATGGTCAGATAAATTCTGATCCCTCAGCCAGGCGTGCCTGCGAAGAACTGACCCAGTGGCAGCCACCCTAGGCGAGGCCTGTACAGCATCAAAACCACATTGCAAAGAATGCTTACCCACCTGTTCAGAAACATGTACTAAATCTTGTAACTCTTTACACTCAATACCTTCCGCCAGAGCATCTACCTTAGACTTCAATTGAGAAAGTAGATAGTTTTGGTATTTCAACATGTGAAACTGGCAATTCAAAGCCCTCATAGCTAGGGTGGAAGAAGTATAGACTTTCTTTCCCCATCTATCCAAAGCCCTGGCCTCTTTATCTGGAGGAACCGGATTTTTAACAACAGAAGCCTTAACACCCTTAGGCCCCTGACTAACAGTTTCTGGGTCCGCCCTAGGACTCTTAAAAAGATACTTATGAGCTTCAGGCACCCTGTAATACCTATCCGGTTTAACAGGAGCAGGAGGCAAAGAATCAGGATTAAGAGAAGCCTCTGCAAACACATCTTCCACAACATCCAGAACAGGAGGTATAGCCAAAGGCCTATGCTGGGGTAAAAACAAAAATTCCCTAAGCCTTTTCCTGGAATCAGAGAAGTCCTGACCTTCCCACTTAAAATGCTCCCTCATGGAATGAAGAGTCTCTGAAAAAGAAAAATCCTCAGGAGGAGAAGCAGAAGGAGTAGAATCATCCACATCAGAATAAGGAGAATACTCCTGCAAGTCTTCAGCCGAAGACTCTGAAACATCCGAAGCCTGCTCAAAACTCCCCAACTCAGGTTCCACCCTAGGTCTCTTATCAGGAGGGGCAAAGAACCTCTAATCAAAGTAATCAAATCTTCTGCCATTTTAAGCATATGCTTCTTGGGCACAGATCCTGAAGAACTAGGGGTGACACCAACTGAAGCTAAACCTGGCCTGCCTCTGGGAGAAGCCTTGGAAACAGAAGGAGAGGGCCTAACCACCCTAGGAAGGGAGGGAGTACAGTAACCTGAGAAGCCCCTTCAGCCTGACCTGCCTCCTGAGAGGCCACATCCTGCAATAACAAAGTCTCCCCTGGGACTCCAGAGAAACCTCCGGCGGAACCCCGGCTCCACCGACACCTCTAAAGAACCGGCGTCCGGTGCGGACGGCTCTTCTTGCCTAGGCTTAGCTGCTTTGTCCTTGCGCTTCTTGAAGAAGCGGGCGCCGGAGCATCCGGCGGCATATTATAATTGCACCGCTTCGAAGACTAACCTGGCACAATCTAACCTTCTCTTAACAGTGCGCTTATTGAATCTAGCACAAAAGCGACACCCAACAACGTCGTGCTCAGGCCCTAAACAAGGAATACACAAAGTATGATAATCTCTATGCGGTATCTGTTTCCCACAAGAAATACAGTTATTCACTTTTTCTGACATCCGGTAAACCACTGAGGCAAGAAAAAACTAAAATATTCCCCAACGGGGTACTTAGCCAACTTTGACTCGGTCTGAAACTCCGAATTCGAAAAATTTCAGAACGCCGAACGGCACTTGCAACGCTGCTTCTGCATCGGACCATGAGGCAAAAAAGACTGAGGATGTGACGTCGGGCATGCGCATTTGTACCCTGACGTCCTGATGTCAGTCTAATGCCCCTTGATCGACGTCAGCCTTATACTTTGATATTCGGGCCGACCGAGGACAGCGGACTACCCAAGTGTAAGGACTGCAGCAATGTGAGATGAAGAACATCTGCAAAAATCAGAGGCTGGAAGAAAGAAAAGGTTGGCTAGGTATGAGGCTTCTCAAGAACTGTTTCAAAAGAAAAGCAGAGTTAGAAGAGAGAGTGCCCAGAGAAAACTTGATATTTTCAGCTGTACCAGAGAAACTGGAAGGGACAAACTGTATTAATTTTATGAAAACAAAAATAAGCACTGGACTGGCGGTAAGACTAACTGAAAAGGCATATGGAGAATATGCTCCAAACAAAGCTATACAGAAGCAGCAAAGGCATATGTTACTAAAGATGCAATCATACCAACAGAAATAGTTGATCCTGACAAAAGTGTGGCAGATGATAAAATAGTAAAACACTGGAGACAGCAGTGTGTTTGTGGAAAACAATTACATTTCACCAGGCAGAAGAGAAGCAAATTTATCCCAGCAATCAGGAAATGTCAAGAAACAGGTGTGCAGTTCAAGCTGCTGTATCCAGCTGTCTTCAGAATATTTTTCCTGAAGAAACAAAATTTGTGGATACAGAACATCCTATGGAGGAAATAAAGTTTATCCAACAAAATCTGAGCCAACAAGCAGGAAGGGATTTTGCTTCTCATTCTTCTGACAAAGATCCTAGAGACACTTTTTCAGGGAAACCTGTTCCATTGTTCCAAATGAAAATTCTTGAGAGACAGAAAAAAAGCAGAGTTTACTAGAAGAATCAGGAGTACCTTGGACTTGAACCAGATTCTGGTGTTGGGACAGGAAGACAATCAGGAAGATCAGCAACACTGAAATTAGTCAACAAATGGGAGACAATGCATCAATCACATTGTAAAATGCAGCTTTGCAAGAAAAGTGACTGAAAAAAGCTGGAATTTTGTCAACTTTGTTAAACTTGTGGGCAAACTCTAAAGATTGTACTTCAGTTTATGGCATTAATGTTTAGAACACCAAAGATAAAAAAGTAAACAAGTGTATAGTAAAATCTTTTTTTGTTCTCATCAGTATTTGTATAAAACATTTCATGAAATACAAATTGAAGACTATATTGTAAAATAGTTTTCTATAGGGTGCAGTGACAGGCATTTTAAATGTTGATATGGGAGATCTTTTCAGTGACAGTTGTATATGTTAAAGATATTAAACTAAAGTACTTTCTCTTAGCTGTAACATGTTTTAACATGGGCAACCTTAATTTTAGCTTAGGCAACAACTAGGGGGTACAGCTGTTGACTTGGAGCAACTGTTCCTATCTGGAGGGATAAATTTATTTGCTGAAAATTTTTTTTTATGTTTGCTCCAAGTTAAAAGGGAATGGGGTTGTTCTTAAAATGCATTTTGGTTTTTGTTTGAGGGTTTTCAGTAAAGCAAAGGTCTTGAAAATGTGTAATATGTTAAAAATGGAGAAAACAGCTGTGTAAAAGATCAGCCTGTCAAACAGTGTATGCATGTAAAACAAAAGCTGGAAATACACATTCATCACTGTCCTGTATAATAGGTGAGAACAATAACTTTTTAATACAATGGCTACTCTTTTCAAGATAATTTTCATACCATCTTAAAATGCAAATGGCCCTATAAGTACAGACAAAAGGGAAAGAGTACTGAATTATGTTAAGACATGCAGAGTGCAAACAATGCTGAAGGAGACTCATTTAAAAAAGAAATGAGCATGTGAATTTGACAAAAAGGATTTCTGGATGGATATTCAGCAGAATAGCAGGGACAAAGGAAAAGGGGCATACTAATTGCTAGAGGTGGTCCAATAGAGATAGAAGAGGATAAAAAGACAATAATGGTAGAATTGTAGTAGTAAGGGGCCATTGGCAAGGAAGGATTATGCTGGCAAGTATTTATAGTCCACCAAAACCCACTATTATGGAGCTTAAGAAAATTTGGGGAGAAATGATCAGATTTCAGCAGGGGAATATTAGCTGGGTGTCACTAGTACTTGGCATGAAATAATGAGGATGTATCGGGGGGCCTACAAGGGGAAAACATAACAAAAGAGGGTACATTTCTAAAGAAATTTATAAAAAAATATTTGGTATGGAAAATGTGAATTCAGTAGTAGGAACTCGGACAGTATTTACATAATTACCTAGGGTACAAATAACTATGCTAGACTGGATATAATTTATATTTCACAGAAGCATCTACATTTAATTGAAAACTTCAACCAACATCCAATAACTATTTCAGATCCACCTATCCACAATCCTTTTTTCCCATTTTTTGCACAGGGGTCAGGGTGTCACTTCAAAAGTGACAATCATCTACAGCCAAGGTTTACACGACCAGCTGGCTACCCCTGCTGTGGTAGTTCATCCACACCACACACTTGCACACACACTCAAACTTATGGCAAATTTAGTGTGTCCAGTACACCTACTGCTTGTCTTTGGATTGTGGGAGGAAACCAAAACACCCGGAGGAAACCAGGGAACCTCTTGTAAGACAACAACTTTATCTACTGCACCACTGTGCCACCCAACTACTTCAGATGATGTAACGATAAAAACGTATGTTAAAAATGCAGGGTAATGAGCTAAAAATGAGACACCAGCACTGTCCCACCTACCTGTTCCAAAGAGAGGAATTCAAGGAATTGGTAGTGGAAATTATTCAAGAATTAATAGAAAAGATAGACATTTCTTCAGAAGGAACAGCTGGTGATTGGGACAAAATGAAAATGGAGTTGAAAGATAGAAATAAAAGGAGATATAGTTAAGTAATACAACTTACTTAGAGATGGTGGCAAAGATTTAAGTATTGCAGAAGAAGGGGAATCTCAAAACAATAAGAGCAAATGAAAAGTGTTAAAAAAATAAGTATTTGACTAACCTGCATGACTTTAGAAAGATTTCTATTAAGCAACCATTTCTGATAACCACCCCAGAGAACAAACATTTTAGTGCAACAACTTAAGCAACAGAAAGGAGAAAGGGTTGCTAACAAACTTAGGGAGCCTATGACAATAAAAAAAATAAACAAAGATCCTATGGTGGTATGAAAAATATTTTAAACATTTTATGAAAATATGAATAAAGCAGCGGAATGTGGAAACCAAGAAAGAGTATAAATGGAAATATTTATGGAAAACAATTATGCCAAGGTTAGAGAAACACAAGGCTCTAATAATAATAGTTACAACAAGAGGCGATGGCATTCCTGTGGAAGTCTGGAAGCTAGGAAAGAAGAAGGTGAACGATCTGAAAGATTTTGTTTAACATTATTTTAAAAGAAGGGGAAGCACCAGCATTTTGGAAGAAAGCTGTGGTGTCTGAATACCTAAAGAGGCTAAAGACCCACCAGACCAAATCCTTCCTCATTAAAGTAAGCAAATTTACACCTAGTATTATGGGTGGTCAATTTTCCTCCATTTCTCCTGCCAGCCTGATTGACATGGGTATCCTGAGGTAGTGTAGCAATTGCCTCATATACACTGACAACCCACTACTCTTAAATCACTCAAGCTGAATTTGTGAGAGATGCACATACAAGAATTTGGAATCCTTACTCTCTCGTTCACAGAACAGTGACACTGAACAAGTTGTCAGCCCACATACTACACCTCTTGCACAAATCACTCTCTCAACACAAACCATCACACGCAGAGGAATTCACCAAAAATTTACCTAAACACCAGAAACCTCCAAAATACAAACATGCTACACCTAATACAGTACACCTACAGCACTCAATACAAATAAAACCACATGCACAAGTGTCTCACCAAACAAGTCCCTAAGGCAAAGTACATCTAAACAAAACGTTTTGGTCATAGGTGACTCGACAGTGACACACACAGATGTTCCACTCACCAGGCTGGACAAGAAGAAGGTTATGGTCAGCTGTCTGTCAGGTGCCAGGATCCACCAGATCTTATACCCATTCAAGTCTCTCCACAACAAGTACCGTTATGACTATCATAGTGCATGTTAGTGTGAATGACTTGAGATGTACCTCACTGGACTATATGGAGAGAGACATGACTGAGTTCTCTGAATATGTCTCTCAGGCAGGTATGTCCCTAGCCTTGAGCAGCATACTACTTTCACCTAAGATGATACCACAATATAAACAAAAAAATGATTGACTTCAACAATTGGCTTAGTTTCTGCTGTCATTCTAAGGGGATCCAGTACCTGTCAACCTGGGATAACATGGTAGATAGACCATGCTACTTTGCCAGAGATGGTCATCTGTCACCTCTGGGATTTTGGTTACTGGCTAAGGCTATTGCCTCCCCCATAGTGCCTTTTTAGGCAATGTCACAACAACAAAATTTCCGACATAAAAATATCTTCAAAAAGCAACTTCAGTGTTATGCTGCTAAGTGCTAGGCGTCTAAACCTAGACCTGCACTCAGTGGAAAGCAGCCCTCACCTTACAAGATGATGACATCTGTGTAGTCACAGAGACTTGGTTTAAGGCTGCAGAAAGCAACCCGGCCATACCTGGTTATAATGCCGCCCACACATTCAGACCACAAACTGAAAATGCGAGAATAAAAAGGAGGTGGAGTATCAATATTCAAAGATAAATACACCTCTATATAGGTTGAACAAAATGATTCCCTTGAACTAATCCAGGTCCAATTGACTGTACGTAAGACCCATCTTTAGTTATTGCCAGTTATAGGACCTCCTCCATGAGCCAAGATACCCAACACTGCATACTTTGATCTACTTGAATTACTCAAGATACAACCAAATGCCCTGGTTTTAAGTGACTAACTACCCAGCCATAGATTTGGTAAATTATACATGTACTAACACACTTGCTCAAAAGTTCTTGGACTTTAACTCCAATGCCCTGGACCAGATGGCTGACATCCTCACAAGGGGCCCAAACACTCTATCTGGTGTTCACCAACATGGGTGACCGTTGCATCATCCCATGTGGGCAGCCCTCCCTAGTGAGATCTGATCATCAATCAGTCTCATTAGAAGTAACAATAACATCGGACCTCCCATTAGCAGCAACTAAACTAAAAAACATCTTGAAAGCCAATTATAACCTAAAATGTGATGACATTAATAGCTTTGTTGCCCCTGCACTCACTGACACCTATACTGGGGTTTACACCTATGCCTTGTATAAGCATCTATACAAATGTATTGACTCAGCTGTACCTGACAGGATCAAAACAAGATCCTCAAGAAAGAACAAACCTGCCTGGTGGACATCTGCCATTAACAGGTTATACAATAAGAAAAAGAAATTGCTTTCTTGCTGGAAGCATTCCCTCCTCAGTTTAAACAAGCAAATAAGACACTTCATAAGGCATTCTAAAAGCGGACTATGAATCCAGATTGCCCTTCTTCGCTAAGGATAATCATAAGGCCTTTTTTAGCTACATCAGAAACTTAAAGTAAAAACCCAGGTCTGCGCAGAACTGGTTGTTAGTGGCACAACATATACTGAACCCACAGAAATAGCCAACCTGCTAGCGGACAGGTTCAGTGAAAAATGAAAACTTCGCCCCCTGCCCTGCTACATATCCCCAAAGCATCCTTACCACCTGCCCTCCACCTAGTATCTACAAAAGCAGGTTGTAAACACTCTCTCCAAAGCCAAAAACACAGCCTCTGTGGGACCTGATAATATCCCAGGCAGCATTCTAAATGGATTAAAACAGGAACTAGCTGCACTGCTGGGTCCTCTTTTTAACCACAGTCTTAGTACTGGTTTTGTACCTGCTGAATGGAAAACAGCAACCATCATCCCATTACATGAAGGAGGCACCTCCACAGACACTGGGATTATACATCCATAAGCCTGACCAGCCTAATCTGCAAGGCTATGGAAAGAATAACTCATGGACTTCATCAACAAAGATATAGGAGACCTCCAAATGCTTGACCCAACCCAGTCTGGCTTTGTTAAATGGAAATCCTGCCTCTTGAACTTGGTGGACTTCTTTGAGACAGTCATCAAAACGTTGGACGAAGGCAAATCCATCCATAAGGCCTACCTGGACCTGGCCAAGGCCTTTGACACTACTCCCTACTCAGGCTTCATTGATAAACTCACCCAGCTGAAGATCAACTCATACATTGTCAGGTGGGTTGCAAACTGTCTCACGGACAGAATGCACACAGTCAAAATAGGTGACTGTACCTCCACCAGCAGACCCATAACCAGTGGTGATCCACGAGTATCTGTGCTGGGACCCCTATTGTTTGGAATCTACTTCTTGGATGTATAGGTTATAACAAAAGGCCAATGGCTGACAAGGTTTGCTGATGATTGCAAACTGGGTGCAGTCATAAAGTTCCCAAATGATGTCAACGTCCTACAAGAAGGACTTACACAGCAAATGACTGGTGTCAATGTCATGTGCTAAAACTCAATGCAAAAAAATGCATCATTATCCCCTTCAGCAAGGGTGATGTCCCTGCAGATTACCACATTAATAACACCTTAAGCACGCAATCAGTGGTGAGAGATTCGGGCACATATGTTGACAGCAACCTTTTTTTGACCACCATGTCTCCAGAGTGATAAAGGCTTTCTACATCACCCACCTCATAAGTAAGGGCACTGCACCCAAAACAAAAGAGGCTATAACCCCCCCCCCCCCCCGTACTCCTCAGTCATCAGGCCAGTAATATAGTACAATGCTACCTTTGGCATGTACCTTACTAGGCACCTGCAGCAACTGGAAAGACCTCAAAACTTTCTTGCAAAGAAAATTCAGGGTCTTCAGCAAATGTCATATGTTGACAGACTGAAATCACTGTCACTATACTCTGTGTCTTACAGACTACTGAGAGGTGACCTTTGCCTTGTATATAAAGCAATCTCAGATCCTGCTCTACTGGAAATGATGCACATTCGTAAATCAAATGGTTTAAGATGCACGCACAGTTGGGAAATCAACCTAGTATGTGACATCACCAGGACTTGCTGGACAGACAGATATGTCTCACAGAGGTTACCTCTCCTCTGGAACAGACTTCAGGTGAAGCAAAAACCTTCACTGACCCTATTTAAGCATAATTTGTATGACTGGATGGGAAACCACAATTTCACCCTGGGAATTTCCCCTGTGTCCGTCTTGGACAGGGGTAGTAGTTGTTGACTTAGTTCTGCTTAATACCTTGATATTCTTGGGAACAGAGGTTGTACTTGGATAGGCTTGCAAAGGCCCTAGGGCCATTAGCCTAGTAACCTCCTATGATCCTATGAAACCCTAACTATAAAGTGTTTTGTTTGTATTAGCTAAAAAAGAAAAGCAAAGATAAGGCAGAAATTAACAGATGTGGATGAATGTGGTTTTGTGGAGGGGACTTCCAAGATGGCTGCACACTAAAGTTTAATTTCAGCTCTCCCAGTGTGAAAACAGAAACTCAGAAAAGACAGCCAGCGAACTTGTCTTTTCTGGGTAAATTCAATAATTGGCCAGTAATTTGCACTACTTGGATGCCAGCAAAAAAAAAAAAAAAAAAAAAAAAAAAGAAAGAAAGAAATTCAGAGAACCTGAAAGAAAATCAATCACAAAGGTGAGTAGAAAACATTGAATGGGAAGAATTCTGCAGCTGTTCAGCAAAAAGCAGTGCAAGCTTCAGCTTTGATGCAAGAAATGACTTCAGTAACCTAGGGGAAGAATTAAGTCAAATGTACTCAGAACAGATTAAAATAAACAAAACATTGAAGAAATATATCAACTCAAATAACTAAAGCTTTTTTCCCATCTTTTTAACAGATATTCAGGCAAGGTGAAAAAACTCAAAAATCAGAGGTTGAAATGAAGAAAAGGCTGGCTGAATATGAGATTGCTCAAGAAGAGATGCTTCAAAAAATAACAGAATTAGAAGGCAGGGGTTCAGGCACCTAGGCAGTGAGACATTTCCCTGTGGTATATTTTGGCTGGGGACATATAACTGAAGTGACATTCAGCTGCAGAGAAATAAGGCTGTTGCAAATTCCCAATGGGTAAACAAGAAGCACATAATGCCATGCCCGCAGCTTTAATAACAAAGTACATGTGGAGTGGAAGAGGTAAAGAATTTTGTGCTCAGTGTACAGTACATGCTTATGTAACTACAACATGTAGAAGTGTGTTACAGCATGGAGGAAATACTGCATGCTACTCTAGTCACAATTATGCTCCAGTATGTATTTTATGTTACCTAGACACTGTGAATAAGGTAGTGGCCCACACATACCAATTATAAAGGCACTGCCACAGTGACCTGCATTTTTACTGCCACTGACATGCCCACTGGCCAGCCTGCTGCTGATGCCTGCCATACTGCCTGCTGTCTCATATTGCCTTGGGGGCCGGGGACATTATTTCCCCCTTGTGCATTTGGTTACTGAAGTTGAGATCATGGCACAGCATTCTTCTCTTTGCCAACAGGGAATCAGCCACAGCCACATTTCTCTGTAGCAGAATGTCACTTCAGAAATGTCTCCCCAACTAAATGTACCATAATATGTTTCTCGCTGCCCAGGTGCCTGAACCCAGAGGACAGAGCATGTAGGGAAAACCAGAGATTTTCTGCTGTACATAGATAGAAAGACCAGACTGTAATAATTTTATGAAAGAACAAATAAGCAAACAGACTGGTATTCCACAGCAGGAACTGTTAACTGAAAGAGCACATTGTGTGTATATACCAAAACCTGACCATTAGAAACCAACACAGACCTTTAATAGTAAAGCTCCAATCCTACCAACAGAAATAATTGATTCTGACAAAACTAAGGCAGAAAGACAAAGTACTAAAAGTGGGAGATGATAGAGTATTTCCGGAAAATTACTAACTGTACACCAGGCAGAAGAGGAGTAAATGTATTCCACTAATCATGGGATGTCAAGAAGCCAGCATGAGATTCAAGCTGCTGTATCCAGCTATTTTCAGAATATTCTTGACTGGAAAGTCAAAACCATTTTTTGATGCAGAACATGCCAAGTAGGAAACAGAATAGTTTCTCCAACAAGTGAGCTATGAAATAGGATATTCTGCTTCCTGTTCTGGTAACGAAGCACAGAAAGCCTGCCAGTGAAACCTTTTCAATGTTTCAAAGGAAGACGATTGAGACATAGAAAAAAAACAAAATAGTTGGCTAGAAGAACCGGGAATATGTTGGAAATGGAGAGACTGGATTTAGGAGACTGAGATCAACAGGAAGAAAACTAGTGACAAATAAATGTGCAATTACAAAGCATTAATTATATTTGTGAAATGTGGCAGAACAAGAACCTGGAAATACTGGACTTTTTGACTTTGTTAAACCTGTCAGGGACTCCAAAGCATATGCCCCACTCCAAGTCATTAATGTTTGGAAGAACATTTACAAGAAGAGGAGGGGAAAGCATTTAAAAGTAAGTAAAACAAAAATTTTCTCTTAAAAGTAGTATATTATAATGCACAATAATCTGCAAGCTATAAAGTAAACCTTTCTCAGTTATTTTCAAGTGTAATATGGATATTTAAGTAAACAGGTGCCCCTATATTTTCCTCCTCCTTTCTTTTTTTCTACCTGTTCAGTGTTAAGAAATGTAAGCACTACAATATAAAATAAAAGTCTGGTCAAAACAGCATGATCCAAGAAAAATTGATTTGCTTTTTCTTACTCTTGCATAGAGAAATGACTGGATTAAGGCCCTTAGCTTGATTTAGTAACATGTTTTAAGGGGAAGCTAACAAGTAAAAAAGAACACTGAATATAAGAAGTTTCCTTCAGCAAATAAATGAGTGCTTGTAGAGGCAACTGTGGATCTCATTCTCATGTCTCCATGCAATTTGATAAGGCGCAATAAAAACAGAACACTACTTTCTTGCAAAGTATTTCTTTCAATAGCTAGGAGATTATGTTTTCTGAAAGCCTTCTGAAAGCCCTGAGACTTTCAGAACCACATCTTCTTTGCCCCCCGCTGATTCCTCAAAAAAGTTTGTTGGGGGTGGAGAAGTGGATCCCGATGGCAGAGTCTTCCCGTCCTCCTCGCTCTGGACAAGCGAGTGTCATGCACCAACTTTCCAAAGAGAGTGGAACTGTCATACAGAACATTAGTAAAGGACGCCTTAATGGGTTTTGAGAAAGCACAGAGTCAGAGAGCCAGGCATGGCGCCTGATGCCAACGCCTATCCTGGCAACTCTAGCAGCGCCCTAAGTAGCATGAGAGAGAAGCTGCATAGAGGTGTTAGCAATCAATGTGAGGGTGGCCACGCAAGAAGAGAAAACCTTCTGGTCCTCCTCCGTCATGGATACCAAGGTAGACCCAGCAATCTCCTTGACAAGTTCTTGCTGGAGTCTAATTACTTGTGCCAAATAATTCACTGCGTGTATCAAAACCGTGGCTGAAGCGTACACCTGCTTCCTAAAGCGATCCATTGTTCTGGACTCTTGGTCTGGGTGGATGAACCGTGGAGCTCTCCTGCACAAGCTCTTTCTTATTGGCCACTGCCACTACCATGGCATCTACGGGGCATCCCTTGGTCCAGTGGGTCTCATCTGAAGGAGCACTCAAGCCCTTGTCTGGGCATTTGGGGATCAGCTCCACCGTATCCGGTTCCTTCCATGCCAGAGATGTAATTAGAGTCACCAGTGGATCTGCGGGAGGGGACACCCAGGATATAGAGGGTCCTGCACCAAATGCCTCCAGGAAAACTGATTCATCTGAGTTGGGTTTCTGAGCAGAAACCCCCCAGAGAAGGATCTCCATGATGTCGCCAAAGAAGACATCCTCAAGGGGGGGGGGGGTGACCAGTGGGAACCCTCCCCGTCATCCAAATCGGTGTCCTCTATGACAAACTTGGGTGGGGAGTTAATGTGCCTCCTTTTGCATGTATATTTTCAATGCACCTCCTCAGGGGGAGTTTCTGGGAGGGCAGAGAGGCAGCAGGCTTGTCCTTGAGGTAGCAGGATGGTGGAATCCATACCAGAAACAGAGGAAGCCAGGACGCACTCTGAAGACAGGATAGTTAAGGGTCTTGATGGTATTGAGAGACCACTACACTATGTCGAAGGCAGAAGGAGAGTGAACCATCTGAAAAGGGAGTACAGATGGGTCCACCACCCTCTGGATCAATGAGGGAGTCAGAGCAGAACCTCTAGGTGATGAAACTCCAATTGGAAGGCTCTGCTCTGAAAGGCTCAGAGCTGACACCATCCCCTTGGATCCGGCACCAAGGTTACGGCTCCCAGAGGCGGACTGATCCTAGCTTGTCAGATCCGACCTACTCAAGGTAATTGTCCAACATCGAGGTACAAGGTAGTGATGGTATCGACCCCTCGATGCAGAGTCTCATCAGATCTGATGGCTCTGAAACCAGCAGTCAGATTGGAGGAGGAGTAATTGAAAGGAACACGGAGTGCATGCCCTCCGCTCCAGAGGGAGAGGGAGCAGGCAAGACTCCCATCTTTATCTAAGTGCGGATAAATTTCCACCAACATCCACTCCACCTCTGCTTCAGAAAGGCCGCGGGTAGAACAGGACAAAGAGGCCACAGATACAGGCCTGGAGGGTCGGTGAGGTGAAGCTGAAATCAGCGAACGGATCCAAAGCTCCTCTGGCTCCAGGGAGAAGTGAGGGGGAACAAAGCCAGGGAGACTCCGGTCGTGGGGTGGAGCAACCTTGGCTGGGGGACCAGCAGAGGCCGAGCGATCATGGGATCGCTTCCTAGGCCTGTCCCTGTGTTTATGCTTATTCCCGTCCCTGGACCTTTTGGCGGAGGTTGAGTCCCAGAGGCCCGGGTGGAGACAGAAGCAGTAGTCGGGGTTGAGGAAGCCTGGGCCCCAGTGTTGGGGGGGGGGGCCTTTTAAAATTAGCTTGTTCCTCCTGTCCATCAATGCGCGGTGGTTGAAGCCTACACAGATGGAACAGGAGGACTCTAGATAGGAAACCCCTAAGCATACTATGCACAGAGTGTGGCCATCAGCTAGGGAGAGCTTATGGCAACACTCAATGCATTTTCTAAAGCCTGATTTGGGGATCCCAAACAGTCATAACAGAGGGGCCCAACCAAAACACACTCGCGAGCACGTGCACACATGCTTCAGAAAGATTTTTTTTTTAACTGACGAACAGCGCAAGGGTGTGGAAGGTAGAAAGAGAGAAAGCTAAGTAAAAGGAAGGTAGAAAACTCACAAAAATATAGTCACTTACCCAAACAGAAGCTTAGAGCAGCAGATCATGATGCTTATGCTAGCGCAGCAAACAAGATCTGGGAGCAGTAGGGAGACAGGGGCATTATGGGTAGGGGAGGAGCTTGGAGCTCTGATCACATGCTGGAAAGGTGGCAGAGTCGGATCCGTGCCGGATCAGAGTACCACAGGTTGAAGACCAAATGAAGACAACTTCAGATCAAAAAGTTTTGTATGATGTGACATGGGTTCAAATGGATATGACAAGCCACACCTGTACAAAAGATCAGCTTGCCAAACATTAACATATGCATAGAACATAAAAGCTGGAACTAGATGTTTAAAAGAAAGCTATTACATAGAACAGGTGGAAATGACTTTTTAACATAATGACAGCACTTTCTATACTGTCTTTAAATGCAATGATCTCACAGATGTATACAAAAAAGAAAGTAGTGAACTATAGTAGAAAATGTAGAGTGCAAAAAGCTATGCTATAGGAGACACATTTGGGAAGAAATAAGCATGTGAAATTGATAAAGAAATGATTTCAGGATAGTTATTCAGCAGAATATCTAGGACAAAGGAAAATGGGAACACTTGCATTACCCGCAAGAGGAGCATCAATAGTGATAGAAGAGGATAAAAAAAATAATAATGATAGATTTGTAGTACTAAGGGGCTACTGTTAAGGGAGGAGGAAGAGGATTACACTGGCATGTATTACATTCCAAATAAAACTGCTATAATGGAGCTTAAGAACATTCTGGGTGAAACAATCAGCTTTCAGCTGGGAATATTACTTACAGGTGGGGACTGGAATTTCTTTTGTACCAATGAGGATGTATCTGGGGACCCAGAAGGGAAAGTATAACCAAACAGGGTAGATGTTTGAAGAAATTTATGAAAATATTCAGCACAGAAGATATGAATTTAGTAGTAGGAGTCTGGCATGAATGTACATACTATTCCTCAAGATACAAAAACTGGGCTAGGCTAGACAGAATATTTCACAGGAACATGTGCATCTGAGTTTTGATACACATCCAATAACTATTTCAGATCATGTGCCAGTAATTACTAAAATAAAAATGCAGGGTAATGAAATAAAAATGAGAGACTGGCGCTTTCCTACCTACTTGTTGAAAAGAAAGGAATTTAAGAATGTGTATTGGAAATTATTTGAGAGTTATTAGAAAAGATAGAATTTGTTTCTAAAACTATAGCTAGGGAGTGGGATAAAAAAGTGGAGTTTAAAAATAGGGTGGAAATAAGAGAGAGATATTGATAAGTAGTAGCAAGAATTATTTAGAGGGACTGACAAAGGTTAAAGCATCTCACAGAACAAGGGGAGGAACAGTTGCAGAATCTAACAGAAAATAAAGGATTAACTCGATAATATGCACGATATTGGAAAGACTGCTGTTTTGGTAATAACTTCAGAGCACAAAAACGTTTAGCATGACTCAGGCAACAGAAAGTAGAAAGGGTTGTCGCCAAGGTTAGGGAGCCTGTAAACAAGGAAAATAAAAGACTGCAGAGGTTATTAGAAATATTTCAGACATTTTATGAAAATGTGTATAAAACAGAGAAATATGGACATCAAGAAAAGGTACAAATGAAAATGTTTATTGAAGAATTAAATCTGCCACTGTTAGAGGCAGATAAGGCAAAAATTACTAAGGGTATAAGGCGATGAGATAAAAATGATGATGTATAACCAATCTACAGGAATGCCCCCCAGAAAAGATGGTATTCTTACTGATGTTTGAAAGCTAGTATTTCAAGAGGAGAAGCAGCACCAACATCTTGGAAGAAAGTGGTGGTGGCTGTAATACCTAAAGAGGGTAAAGACCCATCAGGATCCAGTTTTATACAGGCCAATTTAAATTCTAAACCATGATTAAAGGACCACTACGGGAAAAACATTTAAAAAGATATATTTAACTTTTCCTTAAGTTTGGCTCATTGCAAACCTGTATGCACCAGATAGAGGTAGCTACTAGTATTTTTATTCAGTTTGTAACCCTGACTTACCTCCTGGGGGCAGACATCCTGATGAGAGTTTGTTGTGTTCTAACACTGTGAGTCCACTGTTTGAGAATACAGTGCCCATAGCTGGGCTGTCATGTAAGACTTCCATTCACTTAGAATGGAAGAGGAAAGAGCAGCTAATTTTGACAGGCTTCAGTAAAAGTATAATTTACTGTCACACAGTGCCTTTTACAAATGTGTTTGCTTAAGATGTGTTACACATTATGTGAAAACATCTTCCAGAACTGCCAGCTCATTGCTGAGATAAGAGACTTTATTTAGACATTCAACACTCTTCTGCTTCAGTTGCTTCTCAAGTTACTCCTCCCATGTTCCCACCCTCAGCTAGAAGAGTTTCACATTTCCTGCCCTGCTAGGTTCAGCTAATTTGAATGACAATACACATCAAACAGAGCTGTTTGCAGTCAGCCAGGTGTGCCTCTGAAACTGTTCCCTCATCTCTCTCCTTACTGCTATCATCTGAATAGCACTTTCATAGTAAGTCATGGTATAAATATGCTGTTAGCAAACTTTAATGTAAAGGTGTCTAAATATTCCTCTGAACATGCCCGTAACATACACAGATAACAATTAATCTGGGCCACTCTCCGATTTAGCCATGACTGCAAATTCATACTCTAACCAAAATGAATATTTATATTTGCCTTACACAAAATTGCAGTCCTCTGCATTTTTATCCATTAAACATGCCACTAATGTGTCCTTCAGTTTGCAGTTACTACTGCTGTTGTGCGCACATATTCATTGCTGGTATGTTTTTTTTTTTGAAGCAGCTTAGTATATTCTTTACTTCATGCTATGCACTGCCCACTCTCACTGTTCGACAGTGTGCGTACTGTTCTTGTTCACTCTCAATATTGTTTTCTTTTGCAGGTTGCCACAACATGCTTTTCTATTCATCAATATACAGAAATTAACACTTTTCCCCAAGAAGCCATGTAAACCAGACTACCTCCAGCAGTATGCTTTACACAAGTCTTTTTTTTTTTTTTTTTTTTTTTTGTAATCAGGACTGGGATCAACCATGAGGGGCCCTTTATCCCAGGAACATCAACAGCTGTCCACAGTTTGTAGGATTATACACAAACAAACACCAACTCATGGGTATAACGGGGCTGGGTATGGCTTTGGCTTCATTAAAAAAAGGGGTGCAAAGGGCAAACTTTGGGTTTTAAAAAGCTGTGCTAATTGCAAGCCATCAAACATTAAAGTAAATGCAAGCCCCACAGGGCTTAGTCCTAGGCCCCCTCTTGTTCGGCATCTACTTTTCAGAAGTACAGGCAAACACAGGAGGATTATGGCTGACTAAGTTTGCAGATGACTGCAAATTGGGCGCCACAGTTGAAAACACATCAGACACAGATATCCTCCAGAAGGGTCTCATAGAAACGGATAACTGGTGCCAGAGCCATGGCCTAAAGTTAAACGCCAAAAAATGCATAGTCATACCCTTCGGGAAAAACAAGGTTACCCCTAGCTACCATATAGGTGGCAATCCACTAAGCACAGAAGAGGTTATCAGGGATCTGGGGACCCAGGTTGACAGTAACCTTTCATTTGACACCCACGTTGCCAAGGTAGTTAGGAAAACCTTCTACATTGCCCACCTGATCATGAAGGGATTCACATCTAGATCAAGGGAGGTCATTGTTCCCCTGTACTCATCACTCATCAGACCAATGATTGAGTACAATGCCCCATTCGAATGTATCTTACCCGACACCTGCAGCAATTGGAAAGGCCCCAAAAGTTCCTCACCAAAAGGATAAAGGGTCTCAAAAATATGTCTTATGCTGCCCGACTGAAGGAACTCCAGCTCTATTCGGTCGCATACCGTCTGCTCAGAGGTGACCTGTGCCTAACATACAAGGCCATGTCAAACCCGGAATTGATGGACATGCTCCACCTCAAAAAATCTAAATCCACAAGAACTACAAGAGGAAGAGACTTAAACCTTAACACAGTTATAAAGAGGACGTGCTGGAGGGACAGATTAATCACCCAGAGACTCCCTATGCTGTGGAACAAAATCCCGGTACATGTGAGGCAGAGCACCTCGCTGGCCCTGTTCAAGAGAAATCTTGACCAATGGATGGGAGATCGCAGGTTTACCCCGGGGATCACCTCAGTGTCACTGCTGGACAGAGGCACGGTAAACTAATGGGCACAGTACCTTTCAAACTTAAGGGGTGGTGAAAGCCACAAAACTTTGGGCTAGGCTTATAAATGCCTAGGGCAGATAGCCTAGTATGAACCTATGAACCTATGAATCAAATGTACAACCCATGACAACAATAAAGCATACAAAAATAAGACATTCTGTAAAATTAGTATAAAGAGCAATTGTGTAGATAACACACCTTTCAGCTATCTTCCCATCTACAAGTGCATAACTTGTGAAGCCTGATGAATAACTGAGTCTGGCTTTCAGAACGGGATGGGACAAGCTGAGCTAACAGGTATCACTG
This sequence comes from Protopterus annectens, assembly GCF_019279795.1. Lineage (NCBI taxonomy): Eukaryota > Metazoa > Chordata > Ceratodontiformes > Protopteridae > Protopterus > Protopterus annectens. The sequence goes on along the minus strand of NC_056725.1, from coordinate 596,726,956 downwards.
ACACAGATATCCTCCAGAAGGGCCTCACAGAAACGGATAACTGGTGCCAGAGCCATGGCCTGAAGTTAAACGCCAAAAAATGCATAGTCATACCCTTTGGGAAAAACAAGGTTACCCCTAGCTACCATATAGGTGGCAATCCACTGAGCACAGAAAAAGTCATCAGGGATCTGGGGACCCAAGTTGACAGTAGCCTTTCGTTTGACACTCATGTTGCTAAAGTAGTTAGGAAAACCTTCTATATCGCCCACCTGATCATGAAGGGATTCACATCTAGATCAAGGGAGGTCATCGTCCCCCTGTACTCATCACTCATTAGACCTATGATTGAGTACAATGCCCGCTCGAATGTATCTGACCAGACACCTGCTGCAGCTTGAAAGGCCCCAAAAGTTCCTCACCAAAAGGATAAAGGGTCTCAAAAATATGTCTTATGCTGCCCGACTGAAAGAACTCCAGCTCTATTCAGTCTCATACCGCTTGCTCAGAGGTGACCTGTGCCTGACATATAAGGCCATGTCAAACCCAGATTTGATGAATATGCTTCACCTCAAAAAATCTAGATCCCTCAGAACCACAAGGGCGGGAGACTTAAACCTTGACACGGTTATAAATAGAACGTGCTGGAGGAACAGATTCATCACCCAGAGACTTCCTATGCTGTGGAACAAAATCCCGGTACATGTGAGGCAGAGCACCTCGCTGGCCTTGTTCAAGAGGAATCTTGACCAATGGATGGGAGATCGCAGATATACCCCAGGGATTACTTCAGTGTCACTGCTTGACAGAGGCACAGAAAAATGATAGGCATAGTTTTTATTCAAACTAAAGGAGTGGCGAAAGCCACATAACTATGGGCTAGGCTTATAAATGCCCTTGGGCAGATAGCCTAGTATGAACCTATGAACCTATGAATTCATTATGCAGACATCATGACTCCTCAGTAATTAACTTCAATTGACTGTTCAACTACAGAACATGAGGAAGGTAAGATGCATATGCATGGGAACCCTAAGTGACAGACCGTGGCTTAGCATATTCATGGGAATCAACAGCATCAGATAAGGTATGAGCAGAGTAATTTAGGAAACAGGTTTTTAAACCAAAGAACAAATACACATCAATTACCTAGTTCTTCTGTCACCAAGCAGTTACATTTAAGCATACACAGCTCACCAGAAAGTAGCTACAATCAAATGAACAGCCATATTTCTGAAATTACTATTATACCATCTGACTTTACATTACTGGTTTCCTTACAGGAATACCAGACTGTTTATGAAAATCACAAAGCAAGGCATGTCAATAATGGATGGCAGGCATTATGGGTGACACTGAATATTGTTCACACCATACTGTGGCACTTTTGTATAACTGGGCAATATACTAAAGTGCAGTCTTCAGAACTCCCCTTCTCTCTGCATCAGACCATATAGCAGTGTCACCGTGGCTTCCAGGTACAGTTTGCAGCACAATATGCAAATGTCAGGTATGCATACTTTCTGAGAAATTATTCTTCCCGACAATGAATGCATAGACATGCACCCTTTATCCGGAATGTGTTAGATGAAATGAAGCCACTGCTGTGTATTTGTGCATACTTGACCACCTGTAATGCATTACTAAAATCATATGAAGCACCACTGGAAACCCCTTACGTCAGCACTATCACTGTAGGTTCATCAAATCTTGTCTAACGACCTGGCATCAGTTTCTCTAATCACTGATGACAGCTGGGCAAGAACAGTTAGGGAGAAAAGATATGACCCTTGGTTATGTGCATAGTTCTCACTGTACACTTAGAATGCCTTCTACCCTCACTTTATATTTGCAAGATATTTCTTCCTTTTAAGATATCACCATGCTTCTTTTTTTTGGCGCAAACAAAGGTAGGTGTTAAATAGCAATTTTATTGCTTACTCCTGTTAACTTTAATCCACTACCAAAAACAAAGATTAGGGGGGTAAGGTTTGAATGCACTCCATAAAGCATGCATGTGCACCCTATTGGCTGGGTGCCTCTCATAAAACTCAGCAGCCATATGTCAATAAGCTAATGGATAAGCTGGTCTGTAGTTACCCATTCTGGGTTATCTTTTGCAGCTGTGTTGAGCTACAGCTGACTGCATAACCAACAAACCTGCGAAAAATTACCTGTCAATTGCTACTCATTGTAGGTTCACTGACAGGACGCAGTTTAGAAATGATAAACATGATGCAATGAAGGTTGGACATGCACTGTTTCCAGGGGACAAGATAGATGTGTACTGCAGCCAAGGCACTTCTCTTGGGATCCACAGTCTACTTCTCTGTAGGAAAACAGGCTAGAAATGCATTGTGAATTGTGGTAAGAGAAAGGGCTCAGAAGGCAGTGACTGTTTGACTAAGTGACAGACTCATGACAATCAGACTCCAGTGCAATGATAGTGCAGTACTCATAATCTCATCGTATACCCCACTGCCGAGTTGTGACAGTGAGCCAAAGAGTTCAGCCAGACATCAGTTTGCAGGACCTACTAAATAAAGCCAGACATTATGAATCGGTTTAGATAATGGGTGATGTGAATGCACATATTGTGACAGATAGAAAAAGGAAATCAGGACTGCCTGGTTCCACATTGGTGGGGCAACAGGAATAATGGAGAGGCCGTTCTAGACTTCTGTCTTGCAAATGGCTTAATAGTAGCCAGCACATGCTTCATTAAGAGACAGTCACAAATTAATGTACACGAGTGGCCTATATCCAACTCAGGTAAAGTTCCCCTACTGAGTATAGGGTACTGGGTAATGAACATAGATTGCATAGTCTTCCCCAGCGAAACAGGTGGCCCACAGCATAAACTTCTGTTTTCCGCCATCAGCTGCAAGCAGTGGGCAAAGAGGGTGCTAAGGTCAACAGAGACCAGGGTGAAGACCAGGAAGTTGAATGGACATAAATTATGACAGTTCAAGTAATTCAGTCATGCCTCCACCTCCCTAAGTTGTGGTGGAAACAGGTCTACAGGAAGAAAGGCAGCACCTTAAAACAGCATGTGTCAGGACTACTGAACAGAGTCGTGGCCTGTCCATTTATGTCTATAATTACATTAGGAAAGCATGTGGTGTAATGCAGCAGTCCAGGATCTCCACAAAAGAAATAGAGTGTAGAAAGAGTGGGAGATTGGATTGACCACCCAACCCAGGAAAGAATAGAGGTTGACTAACAAGGTAAGGAAGGAGATGCATTAGCACAGAAAGGTGCATTGAAGGCATTCTACCAGCTACTGCAAAGAGACTCTGTAGTTGTCACAAAGACACTACATCACATTGCAAGGCCAATACATCCAGATAAATAAAACGGACAGATATTTCATAAGGACTGGCGAAAACAACAAGCTCACCATTCCACAGGAAATCCAAAGGCAGACTGAGGGAGTACTTACAGCAGATTAACAATCACATTAACCCCACAGATGCTGTACTTCCCTAGAAACAGTTTACTGTAGAGACTAACAGGATACCATCCTGGAAGAAGAAAGACTTTCACTAAGGGAAATAAAGTCAGGGAAAGCAGCAGGCACAGTAGAGGTCACAGTGGATATTTTACAGATGCTGGCTGCGGTAGAGCAGAATTGGCTCCTGAAGTTACTTGTAGCAGCGTGGAGAGAAAGGTGTACCCCAGGTGAGTGTTGAAGAATCATACTTGTGCCAGTTAACAAGAACAAATGGGACATCCACAACTGTGATCCATGCAAAGGCATCATACTGCTGTCACCTTACATGAAAGTTATGGAGAGGGTGATTCATAAATGGATACACGGGATAGTATAATGTAATAAGGGTGATGAGCAGTTCATATTCAGATCAGGATGCAGCCTAACTGACCTGATGTTTGCAGTGACACAGTTGCTAAGAAGCTAGAGACGAGGAAAGAATACTAATCCTCATTCCTACCGTTTGGGAATGCAGATGACAAGATCCCAAGAAAGCTGCCTTGGGCAGAACTGTGGTGGTCTGAAGTCCTAGAATTATTGTTAGAATTAGTGCTACCTAAGTAGAAGGACCCAATGACTCAAGTACAACCAGTGTTCTTTGTCTCATCCAGGACAATCGATGAACCCGTAAGTGGACCTGCTTTTCTCTGTAATTCTGAATAAGTTATAGAACATCCTAAATTGCCAGTCACTAATACCAATTACGAAACCGAAAAAAAAAAAAACACTTGGAGGAAATAAGGCTGCAGGCTTCAAGTTCGAAGAAATTTATTGAGGAACACAGGAAAAAGCTAACGCATTAACACTCCACACTGCATTTTCGATTCACGTTGGCTTCATCAGACAATAAGTCATCTGTGCTAGTCATATAAATACTAAAAAATCTTGCCAATCAAGCAATTAATTAATCAATTAATCAATTACCACTATTTGCAAGGAGCCAGCATGAGAGATTGAAATTCATAAAAACAACTTTTTGCGAACCTTAACACTCTTAAAAAATTTTTTTCATACTAACCAAATCAATTTATTGATAATAAAAATGTAAATATATCTATTAATGCCATAAGATAATACAAACTAATAAACTAAAATAAAAGAAAAATATATATGTGTTAAAAAATTTGTATCAAAAGTTGTACCTTGCCGCCATCTAGTGGAAAAAAACTTAATAAAAATGTATAGTAGTTATATGACTAGCACAGATGACTTATTATTGTCTGATGAAGCCAACGTGAATCGAAAACGCAGTGTGGAGTGTTAATGCGTTAGCTTTTTCTGTGTTCCTCAATAAATTTCTTCGAACTTGAAGCTGCAGCCCTATTTCCTCCAAGTGTTTTTTTTTTTGGTTTCGTTTTTGGATTTTTACACTTGGGTTCCATATTACTTGGACTAATACCAATTAGTAATTTTTCTAGTGGGAAAGACCCCACAATTCCCTTTCTGGCTTAAGAGGTGATGCTGCAGATGGAAGTGGTGCAGTTCCCTGGTTACAAATCATATTACCCATAATTTATCTTGCTCAAGTTTTGTCATTTTTCATAACTGTAGGTATGAGGTGACTGGCATCTATTTCAGGGCAAACCCTTGATGTCCTCTAGCATTCCACAATGATGAAGCATCACTTAGTTAAAAACAATTTAAAAATAGCATTTCTTATTGACTTTATGCAAACGTTATTTGGACTGACAAACTGTACTTACCTCTTATTCACTAAACCTAGTAGGTGACATCTGAGGATTTTGTCTTGAGAATTTTTTCTTGTGCATACCATGGCAACACCAGCCATTAAATGATAGCCAACATATTTATGTAGCGAGCCATTAGCTGGTCAGCAATTATGGGCATGGGTAGAGGAAGTGCAAAACAATTATCTCAATACTGAAATGTGCATCCCCTGTAGTAAATCTAGTCGTATAAACTTTTTGTTATAACTGATCATGCCTGTCTTCCTGCAGTCAAGGACCAATGAGTCTAAACCTAAGTAAGTTGCACATAAATAGTGTGTGTGTGTGTGTCAAAATGAACACACAAGTGCCTACGATGCATTACTTCTATTGCTTCATATGAGTTTTCTAAGAAACAATACTTGCTAATAAGTAAAGCATGTGTACATGTTGGCTTTTCACTCATCAATGTATCATTTTGTGGCTGTATATATACCATTAATAAGAAATAAAAAATAAACATATGGAAAACAATCTGTTGTTATCCTCAATGAGTATTCTTTTTGGTTTTACACTGCTATAGAAATGTTTTTTATGACTTGCATCTCTCAGTCTAACTGTACAAGCAGCAATGAGTTTAAACTTAAAACAGCCACACATATAAAATTTGTATGTGTGTAACTTTGTACACACACACACACACACACACACACCTTAAAAAAATACTAGCTGCTATTAACTAATGCATATGTTCTGGAAACAGAAAACAGAAAGTAGTACATTTTCTTTGGATTTTCACTCGAGTATATTATTCCATTTCTGTAGCTGCTATTACTCGAACACAATAGTAACGTACAACAAAATCCCTTCCATTTGTGAGTGATTATAATTTGGCGGTTTTACAAAATCTGTTTTACTACTTCCGTGCTTCTTAGGCTAACTGCATTATATTCTTCTAGAACTGCATACATGTGCCTTCATTGGCAGTCTTACACAGAGTATTAACTGAACAGTTACATTTTATTAATGTATTAGACCATGGGTATTCTGCTTTGGGTGCTGTCCCCTGGCTCCCATCTGTAAATGTGTTGTTCTCACAGAAAAGCACCTTTGGTAAAGTCCCACACAAAAAACAATAAACCCCCCCACCCCCGTACTTTAATATTCTCACTCAGAGATCGCACTACAGTGGGGAAAAGGGAATATTCCCTTATCCCCACTGTAGTCCAATCTCAGCAACAGCAATTCCCACATGATTCACTCCCCTACCCGGTACACTTTCTGAATGTCCGGGAGATTTGGTTTTGGGCTATTGCACATTCGTGCAATAGTACAGAACCCATATATGTATGTGTGTGTGTATGTATGCATATATCCCTTGTGTAAATACTGTAAAAAGATTTAACTCGCTTCTCTATGTGCTTATATAATGCATTTTCTCAAATTACTCTATAAGAACAGCTTTATAATTGTATAACCTTTTTAGAATAACTTTAGTGAAGTTGTATTTGACTATTATGTAACAATGAATGTTCCTATTGTACAAACTGGTCACCTCAATGTATCATTTATATTTTTTCATATTTTGTAATTTGTATTTGTATTTTTGGAGCTTTTCTCCCCGGCCCTCCACTGAAAACGGTTCCCCAGGGCCCAGTGGACCTCCCCGGTAATCAAACTGGAATATATATATATATATATATATATATATATATATATATATATATATATATATATATGTATGTATGTGTGTGTGTGTGTGCACCCTACTTGAACAACACATTTACAGATGGGAGCCAGGGGACAGCACCCAAAGGAGAATAGCCATGGTCTAATACATTCATAAAATGTAATTGTTCAATTAACACTCTGTGTAAGACTATATACACACACACATATATATATATATATATATATATATATATATATACACACATATATATATATATATATATATATATATATACATACACACACACACACACACACTAACCTAAATCATTTACACATTTTATCTATATCTATATATATATATATATATATATATATATATATATATATATATATAATGTGAAGGCCAGTGAGCACAGGAACATCAACAAAGGAAATGTGATGACTACACTCATTAGTTGTTGTTGTTGTGTCTTTTGGCTTTTCCCGGTTAGGGGTCGCCACAGCGGAACTCCGGTCCGCTAATGATTGGGAGTAGATTTTTACATGCAGAGTTGCTGGCCCTGATGCACAACCTTCAATCAAGGTACACCCATTCATGCATGTTTCCACATAGAGGACGCTCTAGCCGAGAATCGAACAGACATCTTACTGCGAGGCGACAACGCTACAGCAGCACCACCACCGCAGTTCCTGACTACACTCATTAGTATTATACACAAACATGAACCCATATGTACTACAGGGATGGGCTAAGACTGCATCAAAAGGAAGGATTGCAAAGGGCAAAGTCTCAGTTGGAAACAGCTGAGCAGTAACATCAAATACAGCCAAGCCTGCAATTGTACAACCAGCCCATGGCAGCAGCACTGCATAAATACAAAGATTATAAAAGTTTCTCTAAAGTTAAAGACAGATCAGTTATACAGATAACACACCTCTCAGATATGTTAGCATCTACAAGTGCATAACTTGTGAAGCCTGACGAATAACTATGAGTCTGGCTTTCAGTACAGGAAGGGGCAAGCTGAGCTAACAGGTATCATGCTGAGGAGATGAATTCATTATGCAGACATCACGGCTCCTCAGTGTAACTTCAACTGATGTTAAGCAATAGAAGGTGAAGGGCATGTGAATGGATATTCATGGGAACCCTAAATGACAGACAATGGCTGTGCATCTGGTTCACATTATTACATATCTGCTTTACCCTTGGGGCTATGCATTGCTCAAACAGTGTCCACAAAATGTAGATCTCTTGTCATAATGTTTTACAGACATTAGGGTATCAACATTATTCCAAATGTAGATGATTTGCTTCACTTTGCAGAGTCTTATTTAAAATGTCATGAATCTCTCATTTGGGACAAGACATCCTATCCAGGCTGAGACCCTGTAGAGAACATTCCAAAATTCCTTTTTTTAGTCCATCACACAGGACTGCATTTCTGGGATGCCTGTATGACCCTTCTGCTCAAAGGGGTTTTCTTCCAAAGGACAAAATAAATCAATATTTATATAGATTCCATGTTTTTTCCCATCAGACTTGGGGCGTACCTTAGGATGCTGGTTCTCATGGCATCCATAACTCTCATAATACTTCTTCCAAAACTTGATATGACAATGATAAAATGTTATCTGAAGACTGGGTCCCAGCATCAGCATCCATTGTCTTTTCAAATTCCTGTTCTGGGATTTGTGGAAAGAGAAATTACTTGGTGGAGGCATCAAATATCCCTGAGTTCAGGTCACCCAAATTTCTCCTTGTGCTTCACAGCAGTCAGTCACAGCTGACACCTCAGACCTCAGCTGTGTCTAGGGAAGTTAAAGTGTTATGTCTCTGGCACAAGAAAGACAGGAAAAAGCATAAGAGAGACACTAGCTCTTGTAAAGGCTCTCCACCCTGATTTCTTCGTTGCCCCCAGACACTGTTCAATTAGTTACTGATATCACATTGATGGGTTACACAAATAAGGGGGCAATCTGATGTTAGCCCATTTGTAGACAGGCAAAGTTAGCATGGGATACAACTTTACAGCACAATCTTACTCTAGAGGCACCCTGCTTTGTATCAGAGCAGACTGTGTGGTAAACAAGCTAGCAGAACAAATGCAGACCTTAATGAATGGAAAACAGAGCAGGGGTTCTCCCAAGATTAACTCTATCTGTGGGACTTTCTTCAGGTGGACCTTTTGACTCCTCTAACAATTAACTGGAAAAATTCTGTTCTGCGACTCCATGCAAGAAGGCCTGCAAGCCAAATGCCTTTATTTCTCTTTGTGCAGAAAAGTATGCGTTTTCACCCTTTCCACTGATAAGTAGGAAACACTGGAGAGACAGATATGTTTAAAGAGAGAGCTGCCATTCTCTGGAACATGCTCCCCATATGTTTGAAGTGGAGTTCCTCCCTATCCCCATTAAAGTGACACTTGGACCAATGGATGCCTAATCAGAAGTTCAACCATGGGCTGACATCTATGTCTCGAAGGACAGAAGCAGACAGTAAATCACACCCATATATAAATACATTTTGTGAGATACATTTGGGTTGCATGGCGACAGTGGTTATTACCTTGCTATACATCTATGAACCTATGGTATGCATTGTCCTTGTAAAGAATGCTTGTGGTGATGCCCTTCTGGGCCAAGCAACAGTGGCTCTCCCTTCTTTTAGGATTGGGCAGGGGCAATTACCACAAGCTTCCAAACAGAATGGATTTACTCATACAAGAACAGGGCTGACTGATACATCCCAAACCACAACCAACTATACGAGTCTGGCTGAATGATAGGATCCTGATACCTTTTAGGGACATGTTTTCTGAGAATGTGTGTCAGGTTCTAATGGAGACAGTAGAGCCTGCTAATCAGAAACCATACATAAGCATTTTAAAATGTTTTTTGCTTCATGCTAGCAAAACAACTTGCACTCGTACAGTATTTGAGTAAGTTGGTATCCTATAGCTTGTCTTACTTCTCCATCAAGGTTAATTTGCCAGTCATTTCAGCAAGTCTGTCTATGTATCTCTCTTATTTACTGTATTCTCATGGCAATATGCTTATGAAAGGGGGCGCCAGTTAAGAAAAATTCCAGAAAACTGGTTGTTCTTCCTTGGGATCATAACTTTGTGCTACAGAAGCTAGCTGTCTTACGTTCATAACATGGAAGTCACTTTTGCTGATTGCTCTAACCCCTGCAAGAAGAATATCAGAGATACAAGCAGCTAGGACGGGTCAACCCTAATCTCTGAGAACTAAGCCTTCTTTTATTAGTGAAGCAGTATACGAGTTTAAGCTCAAGAATCCTAAAAACAAAGGAGAAGTAAGTACTTCTGACTGTGAATAGCTAAGGACAACTCAGCTACCACTTTGAAATGACCAGTCTTTTGGAAGTCCTGCTCAGATGACACTGCTTGTGAAGGTAATCAGGAGGGACACTTTGCATGAAAACAGACTATTTCACGAATGGTTGTCTAAGGCTATCACTTTTTTATCTCACCACTAACAAAGTATTATAGGCAGGGTCACGCCACACTCTACCAGGGCCCTGGCTTCAACTATGGATTTTTTGGAAAGGGTTTGAGTACAGAAGTATTCTAGGAGCAGCAACTTGGCCCTCTCTGCAAACTTTGTCAAATCTCTAGAACATAGATTCTTTTTCCAGGCCTACGACAAGCTGTGTTAGAATCATTCAACAGCGACTTCAGGACCCTTGCCCTTCCACCTCCTAGTTGTTCTTAGGCATGGTAGTCTACCCATATCGCTTAGAATAACCACAACAATGATTGGTCAAATTTCTACTATAATGGTACATTTATGTACACAACAATACAATGATCTTCATTTGAATCAGTGCCGCAGTCATCAATCCCTCCCTGTCTCCACCCCACCGCCCTTTTTGGAGTGTTTTTTATGCCAGGGTGTGGACATGTACTTTTTATGTCCCAAGCAAAGTCTGCTCAGTGCTTGGTATCCCTCTTTGCAGTAGCATAAACAGAGGAGAACTAATAATATATAAGACGCATACAAAGTTATACATAAAACACTTGTAAAGGAGCATAACTAAAATATAAAGACAGTAGGAACTAAAACATTTTTTCACATCTACTTAAAACGTTATCTAATTACGAATAAAGGCAGATGTGACAACATCTGCAAGTACTTATAAGCCAATCACTATGCAAGATGTTGGAGAGTAAAATGGCAGCAATGAAGTAATTAAAAAAAGTTGACAGGCAATCTACAAAGACAAAAAAAATAACGTGCTGAGGTTATATGTGAGATAAGTTTAAACTTGTACCAAGTATAGAGAAAAACATCTGCAGGGAAAATAGAGAAGGTAGGTATGACAAAAACTAATACAGCTGAATGACAGCACAAGAACAGGGCCAATAATTCGGTAGGTGTGCTGGGGGGTTTATGTGTGTATATTTTATCTATATCTATATATATATATATATATATATATATATATATATATATATATATATATGTGTATGTATATCTATATATATATATATATATATATAGATATATATATATATATATATATATATATATACATATATCTATATTATATATATATATCTATATATATATCTATATATATATTATATATATATGTATGTATTATACTCACAAATACATTATATATATATATATATATATATATATATATATATATATATATATATATATATATATATATATATATGCACATATATATATATATATATATATATATATATATAGAGAGAGAGAGAGAGATCTAAGACTATTGCATGAAAGTGCTATAGCCCAAATCCAAATTTCCCCGGACAAACTTTACTGAAGGTGCTTTTCACCGAAAAGTCCACACACAAAAAACACAAAAACAAACATTTACGCAGGGGTCAAGCCCCCTGCACCCCCCCCCCTACTTTAATATTCTCACTCTGAGAACGCACTACAGTGCGGAAAAGGGAATATTCCCTTATCCCTGATGTAGTCTCATCTCAGCAACAGCAATTCCTGCACCATTTCTTCCCCTGCCTGGCACACTTTTTCCGAAAATGCTTTTCAGTGAAAAGCACCTTTGGGAAAGTGTGTCCGGTAGATTTGTTTTTGGGCTACTGCACGTTCGTGCAATAGTCCTAGACCCATATTATATATAGATATATCTACATGGACTGTTGGTATGATTTATGTATTCACTCACCAAATCAAATCAAAACATCTCTGGAGTGCATAGTCAAACTGGAAAAATATTTCTGGGCTTGGAGAATCACACACAAAGATACAGAGGCACAGGCACGAGTCCACCCCTTAGCTCACCCTGGCCTTTCTCCCTCCGATTCAGGCAAATATGGATCGACAATTTCCTACAGTTTCTCCTGCCAGTCTGGTCGATATTGGCATCCTGAGACAGTGTAGCAACTGCCTCATATACATGGACAGCCATCTTCTACTACCAACTAGGAACACAATTTGTGAGAGATGCAATTACATTAGGAAGCTAGAAGCACACAAAATTCTGTACCACCCTGAAAATACTCCGGCACTCAAAAATATCATAAAATCATACAGGAATTCAAGACAACTACGATCATCCAATAAACTGTTGCTCCAAACCCACAAAGCCATTAACTCAGCCGGTGACTTCCTGTTTGCCAACATTGTTGCTAAAACTTGGAATTCACTTCCATCTAACCTTCCCCTCAAACCTTCTTTAAGTCTCTTCAAAAAAGGTCTGAAACAGTATTTTAAAGAGCACTGGCTTTGTCCCTGTACTAACCCTGATTAATCTCTACTTATTCAATGCCTTATTTAAATTAATATTGTATGCATCTCTTGCTCATAATAGCTTGCTGCAACCTGTTGTTTTTGTATACTATTACATACTGTGTATATTGTGAGTACCTACTAGAGGGCTTTGTAAATATGTTTGACTCATATCTGTTATGTTCTATCTGTGTTATCTGGAGCTTTTCTCCCTGGGTCTCTGCCGAAAATGGACATGTATCCAGTCGGATTATCCCAGTCAACAAATATAAAATAAAAAATAAAATAAATAATAAATAAGAGAGATCCTCACTGCCCCTATTCAAACACAACCTAGATAATTGAATGGGAGATTGCAAATTCGTCCCTGGGGTGGCACTCATGTCCTTCATGATAAGGGTAGTCTGTGTTGATCACAGACCTGCTCTGTTCATAAATTTTTTCTGTGAGCTATCCAAAAAAGAACAAATGGGGACACTTGGGATTAACATAGCTTGACTCGTAAAGGCTCTAGGGCTGCTAGCCTAGGAACCACCTACGAACCTGATGTAATATATGTAAATGGTGTTTAAGTATTTTACATCCAAAATATTTCATTTTCAAAAAAAATTCTGGATATTTAGTTCAATTTTGGGGGTGGGGGTCCCTTACTCCTACAATGTGTGGTTTGTTCCAGTCATTGGGGAGTGAAGTCAATAAATAATGACATACAGTTGGAGTATCAGACTCTATTTCAGAAACAAATCCCATCATTCAAGGAACTTTGTAATCTTATAAGAGCAACATTTAAAACATTATTCTGCTTTAGAGCCTTTGTGACCCCTTTATTTTAGGCTTTATACAGATTTCTTGATCTAGGAGATGAAGAGGTACTGCTTGACTGCTGCCACTGCTAGATCGATCTTACTCCACCCCCCCCCCCCCAAAAAAAAACACATTTGTGGTTCAGAAAATGTATGCCAACATAAATCCTGTTAATCAGGCAACTTTGCAATAAGAATATTTAACATTTGTTGCCATTTTTTTGGCCTTTGTACGCTCTTAAACCTCTCAACTGTACAGATTTTTGCAGAATGTCCAGATTATTGCGTACTATTCACTGGTCTTTTCCTCATAAAATGTTTGGTTTTCTGGAAAATGACTGAGGATTGAAGTTATTACATACAGACATGAATTTGAGCTTCAGACTTCATATCCTTCCAAAAATGCATTCTAATACAAATCCTGTAATTTTAACAACTTTAAGATTATAGGTTCATAGATTAGTACTAGGCTAACTGCTCATGTGAGCCTAGCCAGTTACCCCATTTGAGAATCAAACCATGCACCTTCCACCTTGTGCCTGTAAGGTAAACACCTTAACCATAATGCCAGCCTTATACACTAAACTATAGCTGTTATGGTCCATTTATTTATAGAAACATTTATTTATTTTTTTATTTTACATTTGTTTACCGGGAAAGTCTGACTGGATATATATCCATTATCAGCAGAGGCTTGGGGAGAAAAGCTCCAGAAAGCAGAGTACAAATACATTATGAACACTAGAAACATTTGAAATAAATAACTAAATAGACCTTGGCTACCAGCTTGAAATCCCTCAAGTTATTCCACTCCTCTGGACACAACTACTTCAGTGTACAGCTTGATGTTATCAAGAAGCTTCCCTTCCAGCACTTGTATGATAATTTATGAAAATAAATACCACTAGCTAATTTTTACATTTCAAACAAACCATTCATTTATAACAATTTGTATTACTTAGGCAACTCTTTATTCAAGTAAATCCTTCCACTCTACCTGTGGTTTCCAGGCTTACTGAAGTCTTTAACCATAAGAAAATAAAGTTGAAGTCCCTAACAACAACCACAATAACAACAAAAAGGCAACCTGCTATTTTAACTACTGACCAGTTCAATAACACTTATTCTACAAAACTTCAATTACTTCTCTAACTGTGTCTATAACATGCTGCCAAAAGCTGTAAACAGCGTATACGGTAACATTGACCCATAAATCAGCGAAAACCCACTAATGCGAACGGCCAGGTCACCGATTTTTTCCTGTAGGGACAAAAAAAAATCGGTGATCTAACCAAACACGTAAAACCATCTAAATAACTATAGAATGGGGGGGGGGCTATGTCCCCACACCCCACTAACTAAATATACCAACTCCAAGATTGCACTACAGTGGGGTAAAGGGCAAATCCATGTGAACGGCCAAGCGATTTTTTTCCCTAGGAAAAAAAATTGTTGACCTGGCATTTCTCGTTAGTGGGTTTTCACCGATTATGTGTTGATGTTGATGTATTGCTGTTTGCAGCTTTTGGCAACATAATATAGACCCTTCTAACCTTGCACGCTTCTAAAACAAAACTCCAAAAGTACAAGGAAAGTAAGCACCCCAGTTAGAGAAATTAGAAACTGCAATAAACACATATTCCTAATATCAGAAGGAAATATAGACACCCTAGGGGAGACTGCAAGAACATGGAAACTACACAACCGACATCCCAATTGAAAATCAAGCACCGACACTAACAATTGACATCATTGCCAGTGGGACTTGATTATCTTGAATGTGTTGTACAAGATTACTTGTAGCATGTTATTTTAAGATATACATTTTCCCTGCCCACAAAGGCAAACTGACAAGGAGACACACACATGACAACCAGAGGGCCAAGTTAAGTCATAACATTCAGAAGACAAGACAACCAACTATGAAACCTTTCAGTAGGGACCACACTTTTGGTATGGACCACACATTTGGTATCTTTACTCGGTATCCTACAGATTGCTCAGAGGTCATCTGTGTCTTGCTTACAAGGCAATATTGGACCCTGTCCTACTAGAGATGCTCCATATCCATAAGTCTAACTCCATGCGCATTACCCACTCAGTAGGCCTAAATCTAATGTGCGACAACCAAAAACCCTGCCGGAGAGACAGGTTTGTCTCCCAGAGGCTGCCCCGTCTCTGGAACAGACTTCTCATACATGTCAAACAGATTACTTACTGACTCTCTTCAAGTGCAACCTTGAGGAGTGGATGGGAACCCCCAAATTTGTCTCAGGGGTTACACCTTTTTACCTAACTGACAGGGCCGACAGTTGGTGACTGAGGATTCCTTGGCTAGGCATGTATGGACTCCAGGGCCATTAGCCTAGTAACCTCCTATGAACGTTATATGTGCATGTAGGTGGACTGCCCCTGTGAAAATACCATTTAAACCAATTTATTTTGGACTAGAAATACTACATGGGTGACAGTTTCTTGACTAAGCAACCCCAGACTAAGCCTACATTCTTAATACTTCCAGCTGAGGAAGACAGCCCATTCTGGCGTTCCATTTAGTTATCCATTCTTGCACCTTTATCTGAGCATATCCACCAACTCTTTTCTTGTAAATAAAAACTTGATGATTTAGTTAACATGCATATAGTCTGCATGCAGAGAAGCTAAGCTTTCAATCCTGATGTGAGGATCACACCCACTGAGCAGTATATCAAGAACATACAAGATAAGTTTGTTTGTTATTTTAAAAAAGTCTGATGCCTGAACTTACAAAGAGGTGGGGGAAATGAGGGCAGCACAGCTGGCAACTCAAAGTGCAAAAGCCATTACACTAAATACTTCAATTAAGGTAAAGCAGTGTACCACATGCTGTTGCAGATACTTGTAGCCAGGTAAAAGGTAAGATCGGTCGCAATCTCGTGAAGACTGCCGAATTAACTCAAGAAAAATTGTTTTACAGTCTGTTCTCATAATAATAATAATAATAATAAAAAAAAAGCAAGCAACTATTCCAAAAGTGCACTATTTGATATACTCTTACATATAACTACACACCACCAATTATTAGCAACACCCTGCATGCTTTTTTACTCCTACATAAATACATCACTAAAAACTTAGGAACACACTGACTGTTTCTGCTGCAAGCCATAGTAATTAATGAACCACTGCACATACAAACGTGCTACGAAGTGACATCATTTCACTTTTAAGAAATAGATTACATTAGCTACCCTATTCATGCAAAGACTATAAACACTCCTACACATATCAATCTTCGTCAAGGCATTTACTCTAAATAGCCCAATGAATGAATGCCCCAATGCCTTTAATCCAATTTACTTTGCTAAATAACACAGCAGCTGAAAATGTGCAGAATGTGTAAAAATAAAACTTCACACAAGAGAGAATCAAACTGCTTACATGTATAATGTAACAAAAAAATTAGAGCATTAGAAAAAGGAGGGCACAACACAGATCAAACTTGACGTCCCCAAGAAAAACAAATTTAGCAAATGTAAATGAAAAAGTACAAAGTCTACCCCTTCGTAAAGAGAAACAGCCCAGATATTAAAAGGCCTTACTTTTCAATTACTGCACCTTATAAGCTTTCTCTCTCTCGGGCTATCTTACTTACTTGGTCTTTCAGCTGACAACAACCCATGTAAATACAAATATTCTATTAACTTGCTCTACCTACCTCTATCTACTATACTAACCACCACCTTTTTCGTCTTTTTTTTTTTCCTCTGCATATCCATGAAAAAAAAAAAAATCATACATTTTTAATAACTGAATAGTATGTTCCATGCTTCAGACTATGTTCAGTTCTTTTATGTTTTGTTTAATTCTGTATCATGAGGTGTAACTTTGCTCATTTTTTTTTTTTTGTTAATTATACTTTGTATTTGTGCCAGAACTTCTTATCCTCCATTCTGCACTAAAAAATGGCCATTTTGCTCAGCTGGACCAACCCAGTTAACAAATGTCAAATAAATAAATACATAAATACATCCTACTAATCCCTGGGAAATAAACAAGTGTTAATGGTTTGCCTTTTTATCTTGTAGACCCAGCTGTGAAATATAAAAGAGTAAAAGGCTGTACTGTTAAATCAGATGAATTTTTAAAAATGAAGTTTAACATAGATACAAAAATAAAGCACGGAAACACCGCTTACTTGGAGTATTAGCGCGAGCGTTTAAAATCTGTCCCTCTTTTGGGTCGCAAAATCATAGCCTTTGCCCGGATTTCTTGCTTGAGGAGGTGCAGCCCAGTTTATTTTTCAGATATCTTGAGCTTGGAGGTTGAGGGGTATATGCAAGCCTCTTTTTGCTGCTGCTTCTGCCACTGATTGATAGCATACATACACACAAGCACACTTCAGTTCTCATTCACGCAAGCATGCATACACTCACACTAAACCCAACACACAGATACCTGTCTTTTGTTTTACACTCGCTAAACAGGAAAACTGCTGCTTAGCAAGTCTAAAATAACTCCTCAATCATCTCACTCGTACTGTCATGCCAATATTACCAACTATTTTGTCTGTTTTTTTTTTAACCATGTTCCAGCCGCTGCCTTCATGCTTATTTTTGCTGATACTTATTTTGGATTAAGGCACTGTAATGCGATCGCTACTTAGCTATTAAAGTAACGATCACATTACAGAACCTTAATCAAAGATAAGAATCAGAAGAAATAAGCATTAAGACAGCTGGTGGAATGTGGTTAAAAAAAGACAAAATAATTGGTTATGGTTTCTGTAATGCGAACATTACTTTAAAAACTAAGAACATCACAATCGCATTACAGAGCTTTTACAAAACATTATTATGGATGTATAAGTGTACATGTAACTGTAATGGCAGTGGGGAATGCTAACACATACCCCTGTTATAACAATAAAAATTGCTTGCAGGAGATTACTAACTTCTCACTCCTGCAGCTTCTAAGATCCTTCAACAAAACAGATGCACCTAGCAACTTCTGCCAGCAAAATAGTTCCCACAGATGCACAAGTTGGTCTTTCGATTGGCTGCAACAGCCATTTCAAAACTATCTGATGACTATGAAATTAGCAGGGGCATTATCAGGGTGAAAGGAATAGAGGAGGGTTATTTGTGGGTGGTCCTTGGGCAGCAACAGAGCAAACAGGGAGGAAAAACAAAGGGCGTTACTACTGAGCCACTACAGCGCCCCTACGAGCTGTAGAGCTCTGCGAGAATGCCACAAGCTTAAAGATGGATGAAAGTACCGGAGTTGTGAGTACAGGGAATAGAAAAAACAGTTGAAATTGTTATTTTTTGCAGCACTGCATATAATCTGTAGTACAATAGTCAAACAATAAGGAAGAAAAACGTTTTTGAAATGAGGAAACTTCTGAAGAATTTAAGTTTATGTCTACAATGGCTGAAAAAAATGGCAAAGGTGATGGCAAAATTGACAGATATGGATCAATGTGTTTTTGTGGAGGGAAGGCAAACATTTGACAACATTAACTAAATGATGATTCAGATGGAAGCAGAATGGCAGAAAATATCACTGTTGGTAGGTCTTGATGCAGAGAAAGCATTCATTTTATGAGCAGGGTAATGGAAGCATTTGGATTCACTGATAAAATGATAAGGTCGATTACGAGGATATACGAGGGATCAGAGGTGAAAATAAAAGGGCCTGGGTTCCTCACTAATAGTTTATGTTTGAACCGAGGAAGCAGGCAGGGGTGTCCTCTTTTCCCTTTGTTATTTGCATTATATTTAGACCTATTGGCAAAGAAAATAAGGGACTCAGAAATTCAAGGCTATAACTGGTATGGCAGTCAAGAAAAGCTGGCCTTTTCTGCAGACATTATTTTATACCTGATAAAACCAGAAAAGGACATCTCAGTGTTGTGGAACATTTTGAGACAGTTTCAAGTCTTTTCAGGATACAAAATTAATGAGGCTAAAACAAAGGCAAATTATGTACCTCTCATGAACTGGCTCAGCAATATCCATATTTATGGGGACATGATAAAATGAAGTAAAAAAAAGACAATAAAAAAGATAAACTGGAAGCTTTGTTTTTCAGACAGGGATAGCAAGATATAAGCAGTTAAAATGTTTTTAGTCCCTTTAGTTTTATAAACAGGTCAGGCATATTTTTACTAACCAGAGAAGTTGTGGATAGCAACTAATAAAGAGCTGAAGGATTTTATCTGGGAGGGGAAGACAGCAAGATTCAAATGGAATAAGCTGATTCTTCCAATAGAACAAGGTGGTTTGGGGTTGCCTGATTTGAAGGGGTATTTCAGAGCAGGACAATTAAGGTATCTATACATAGCGCAAGCAGAAACCTAAAATTCAAAGTGGAAAGGGATTATGATGAAACAGGAGAGATGCTCAAGAAGCAAGAAAAGACAGGGATTTTGGATTCAGATCTTTAAAGAGGATAACAATAACCATGCAAAATATTATATTCATAAGTAGCAGAAAGTATTCTAAGAACTAAGCTAACACTGGAATGGAGAAAGGAAATTCTTCCCATTGGAACAGCTGCAATTAGGGATACAGACAATAGGCAAGAGGTGCTGGAATTCACTGGAGAAAACAGGCAAAGGAACCAAGATATTGAGAGCACATAATTACAGAAGGAGAGGTAACAAAATGGGAAGAACCAAAAATGTATTTGGACTGCCTTCCCTATCAAGGATTGATATCAGAATATAGGCAAAGAGAAAGAAACAGGGGGTCGTAAGCAAAATACAAACAATGGTAGAGTTTTTAGTAGAGTCTAGAAAAGAAACTGCTGTTAAAAATGGGATAATTAGTAGAGCATATGAAATATTGCACAACTACAAGGATATTATCAGAGGAGCTTAGAAAGGATTGGGAAGAGAATGGATAAGCAAACTCACAAAGGACTAATGGGAGGATATATTTATGTCTCTAAATTATGCAACAAAATCTAGAAGACTAAGGATCTTTGCTTGGAAGTGTTTACATAGGTTATTTCTATACCCTAAGCAGACTTTTCCTCGATAGATGGGAAATGTTGGAGGTGTGATAGGAAAGAAAGAGTTAACTGGAAACATTGCCTGAGTGTAATGAGTCGGCAGACTTCTCTATCAGAAATGCTGGGTGAGCAAACTGGTATAACCAAGGAAATGATTTGTTTGCTTTATGACACAGAATCAGAATTGTCTAGATATAGTAAGGCCTTGTTGAGTCCAATTATGATGGCTGCCTAAAAACAATTACTAGAAAATGGAAATCGAAGTCTAAACCGACTGTACTAGAAGTAGTGAATATAGTAAGAGAAAATCTTTAGAAAAGGGTAGGAGCAAATTACATGGAAAAAAAATGGAAATTGTGGGCACAATTACATGCAGAATAATGTGGTTTAAGACAATTTGAATGAGCTATGGAATGTCTGATTGACAACGACTGACAGATTCGTTTGCAACTAAAATGTCAATATGATTTGTTTTAATTTATGTAAATATATGACTGTCTATGTCGTGAGAATTTAAAAAAGGTGTTTCTTGTTTAAAAAATATGGTTTTGTGGAGGGAAGGCAAACATCAGACAGCATTAATAGACCAGTGACATCCAAAAGGATGCTGAAGGTAAAAAACACCACTGCTAGTGGTGGGTCTTGATGCAGAGAAAGCACTGAACAGTTAGCTGGCATTTTATACGTAGACCAATGGAAGCATTTGCATTCCTTGATACAATGTCGAAGGATCAGTAGACAGAAAAAGTAGGATTCCTGTCTGATAAATGGTGCTTGAACAGAGAAACCAGGCTGGGGTGCACTCTTTCCCCATTATTTGCTTTATAAAGCCACAGGCAAAAAAAACTAGGGACTCAAAAATTCAAGAATATAACTGGTATAGTAAATCAATGTTATTTGCAGGTATTATTTTATGCTTGATAAATCCAGAAAAGGACATTTTGATGTCTTTTCAGAAGATAAAATTAATAAAGATAACACAAAGGCTAAACTTGTAAATTATGCACCAGCACACAGACTGGATCAGCAATACCTGTATTTATGGAGACGGATCTACTTCAGATGTTCGACATTCCAAAACGCCGACTTTCATACGGACAAGACCATATGATCGACATTTTGAAATGTCGAACATCTCCTAAATAACATAAAACAAACAAAAACACTTCACTAACTGTGTTTAGAAGGGGGGGAAGCCCCCCTGCACCCCCACACCCCTGCTACTTAAATATTCCTATTCAGAGATCGCACTACAGTGCAGAAAAGGGAAATCTCACGGTTTCACGCTGTATAGGGATCTCCGCTACACGTGGTCGACATTTCAAAATGTCAATCATATGGTCTCGGACATATGAATGTTGGCGTTTTGAAATTTCGAACATCTCAAGTAGACCCATGGGGATATAACATGAAGTATTTAACAGCATGGATTAAAAAGACGTCTGTCAAAGCAGCTAAGGTTATTTGAGAAGAGACTTAAAAGATAATACAATAACTGAGAAACTAAAAGCTCTTATGTACTGAAGCTGATAGTAAGATAATAGCAGTAAAAACTGTTTGTTTAGTCCCTTTAGCTTTATATACAGGTCAGGCATATTTTTATCAACCAGAGACAACATTGTGAACAATAATAAACAATTTAAGGAATTTATCTGGGGGGAAAGAAGGGCAAGTTATGTCGGATAAGTTGACCCTACCAATAGAACAAGATGGTTTAGGATTACCAGATTTGAAGGGATATTTTAGTGCTATGCACTAAAAGCTCATATATGTAATACAAGAAGAATTTACTTCAAAGTGGACAGACAACAAAGAAGCATGGGAAGTTTAAGAAGCGAGGTGTGCTCGAGATTTTGGATGCAGATCCTTCATGAGAATAACTACCACACAGAATATTATAGTCAAAGTTGCATAAAATATTCTAAGAACTAAGCCAAAACAGGAATGGAGAAAGGACATTTTCACAATATTGATGGGTGAAAGTAGTGGCTCAGAAAACAGGAAAGAGAGGGCATGAATTTACTGGAGAAAACTGGCAAAGGAAACAAGGTACTGGAAGCACATAACTAGAGAAGAAAGGGTAATAGAGGTGGATAAGGTCAAGAAGTTCAGACTGCAGGATAGAGATTGCCTTTCCTACAAGGGCTTGATATCTTTGCATAGGCAAAAAGCAAAGGATACAGAAGTCTCAAGTGAAAGACCTGCTCTGATAGAATTTTTATTTGAATCTGGAGCAGAAGTCCTGCTCTGACATAATTTTTATTTGAATCTGGAACAGAAGCTGTTTTGAAAAAGGGGATAATTAATAGGGCATATAAATATTTTATGACAACTACAACTATCAATTAGAGGAGGTTAGAAAAGATTGGGAAGGCAGACTGGAAAAGAAGTTTACAACTGAGCAATGGGAGGGCCTATGTATGGCTCCTAAGTATGCAACAAAGTCCAGAAGGTTTAGGATATCTGCTTGGAAATGTTTGCATTTTATAGCCCAAGATGACTAAAGACGTTTTACTTGGTAGATAAAAAGAAGTTATGTCCTTACCATAACGTTCTATGTGGAGTGTTCATCTCGCCTTTATTCTTACACACGGGTTCGGAGCCGATCCTCGGCTCTGAGTCGGCCGCATCGCAAAGCTCTGAATCTCAGAGAAGCTCGAGACCAGCCCATATCCCACAATCCTCCCTGCCATTACTCAGATCTAGTTTGCAAACAAACCAGACCAAAAATCCAACACCTCCGGTGCAAGAACTACACACTCTCTCAGGCATTCAGAGACACTCTCTCACCATAGCAATAACTAAGGGTAGAAACATATACCCCATGATACACGGGACCATATACCCCAGAAGGGGTTAAGACAAGTCGATCAGAATCTAATCCTACCCGTTCTTCCAAAACACGTGGGGAAGGGAAGGGAGGGAATGTAAGAACAAAGGCGAGATGAACACTCCACATGGAACGTTATGGTAAGGACATAACTTCTTTATGTGAGAGTGTTCAATCTCGCCGTTTGTTCTTACACACGGGTAGCGTCCCTAGCTCCGTCACCCTGAGTGACTTATGGAAGAACGTTCCTAAGCACAGTGGAACCAAAAGATGTCCTGTCTTTGGAGACTTTGTCCACTCTATAATGAGTGATGAAAGTATGTGGCTTAGACCACGTGGCTGCTGCACAAATCGTGTCCAAAGGCAAGCGAGCTGCATGAGCCAAAGAAGTGGAGACGGATCTGGTAGAATGGGCCTTAGGTTTGGTGGGTAAGGACTGATTTGATTTAGAGTATACAAAGGCTATACAATCAGCAATCCATTTGGATAATGTACATTTAGTAATTGCCATGCCCTTTTTATTGTCTGCAAATGCGACAAAGAGCTGATCTGTCTTCCTGTAAGCTTTAGTCCTATCCAAATAAAATCTTAACTGTCTGTGAACATCCAACTTGTGCAGCATATACTCCAACTTGTTAGTATGGTTCTTGAAGAAGGTAGGGAGTTCTATGGATTGGTTAATATTTGTAACTGAACATACCTTTGGAAGGAAAGATGGGTTTTTACGCAAAGAGACTCTATCTGGATGGAATATCAAGTAAGGTGGTCTGACCGATAATGCTTGCAACTCTGACACTCTTCAAGCTGAAGTCACAGCGACGAGGAACAGTGTCTTCCACGATAAGAACTTCAGGAGGCAGGACGAAGCAGGTTCAAAGGGTGGCAACATGAGTTGCGACAGTAACAAATTCAAGCTCCATGGAAAGAAAGGTTTTCTGTCGGGCGGTCTAAGATGGAAGGTTCCTTTCATAAATGCCTTACAAAGTCTGAGACATAATGGGAGAACCCTCCCTCACCAATATGGAAGTTCGATATGGCCGCCAACTGTACTCTTAGTGTGGAAGTAGAAGCTCCTTCGTGAAAGAGGATAGATAAGAATTCCAATACTTTATGTAGAGGAGCTACCAGGGGGTCTAAGTGTTGGCTAGACGCCCAGTACACAAAGCGTTTCCACTTACTCCTGTAGAGTTTTGTAGTGGAAGCTTTATGAGAAGCAACCAGAATGTGTTGAACTGCCGGGGAAAGTAGATCAGACCTGGCTAGGCAGGGAAGCGGAGCAGCCAAGCTGCTAGTTTGAGGGACTGAAGACACGGGTGAGGAACTCTCGACGAATGAGTCAGTAGATCTGGTACTGGGTCCAGAATCCATGGTTCCTCTGTTTGATGGGCTCGAAGAAAGGGGAACCATATCTGCCGAGGCCAGAATGGGGTATGAGTATTATTGTCCTTTCCAGGTTCCTAGCTTTCTGTAGAAATCTGGGAATCAAGGGAGTAGGTGGAAATGCATATAGGAGACCCGGGGGCCAATCGTGTATCAATGCGTCCCTGGGGACATCCCCCGGAGGGGGTAGAAGGGCAAAGTAGCTTCTGCATTTTGCATTCAACGGGGAAGCAAATAGATCGCAGCAAGGCTGGCCTCATTTGCGGAAGATCTTTTCCGCCATCTGTGGATTGAGGGACCACTCGTGAGTTAACAGGATGGCTCTGCTCAACCTGTCCGCAATGATGTTGGATGACCCCGAGATGTGCGTTGCTATCAGAAAGCGACCCGTGGACTCTGCCCATTGCCAAATTCTCACGGCCTCTCTGCATAATGGGTAAGACCTGGTTCCCCCTTGCTTGTTTATGTACCAGACCACATACATGTTGTCCATCTGAACTGCTACTGTTCCTAGAGGTAAGAGGGCTTGGAAGTGTTGCAACGCCAGGAACACCGCCCTCAGCTCCAGAACATTTATGTGTAGAGTGTACTCCATGTTGGACCATTCCCCTTGGACTGTTCTTCCCTAAAATAGCCCCCCCCCCCACCCTATCAAGGAAGCATCCGTGGTTATTGTGGCCGTTGGACTGGGTAGAACAAACGGACGACCCATAGTGAGGTTCTGATTGTACACCCACCATGAGAGGTCCCATCTGCAAGAGTCTGTTATCAGAATCTCGTGCGCTAGGGGTAAGTGCTGGAACGACCACTGCGTGAAAAGCAGCCATTGTAGGATCCCCTCATGTGTAATCTTCCCATAGGAACTGCGATTAGTGACGCTGCCATTAGTCCCAAAACTTTCAACACCAGTTTGGCCGGGGCTTTCTTGCTCTCTAGTAGAAGAACCTGCTGTTTGAGGGTTGACGCCCTTATTGGAGGGAGCTTTAGCAGTGTTAATCGTGTATCTAGGTCTGCTCCGATGAATGAAACATGCTGTGAGGGCGATAAGCAAGACTTTTCGAAGTTTATCGAAATCCCTAGGTGGGAACAAAGGTTGACTGTGTAGTCCCTGGCTTGCAAGAGGCAACGCTCGGTGGTGGCGGTGAGGAGTCAGTCGTCCAGACAGGGAAACACCTGGAATCCTTGTCGTCTCAAGTGAGACGCAACTACTGCCATGCATTTGGTGAATACCCTGGGGGCTGAGGTGAGTCCAAAGGGCAGAGCTCGAACCTGAAAGTGACTGGCTCCCAGCCGGGAGCGCAGGTGATCTCTGGACGGTCTGGCCATTTTGATGTGGTAGTACACGTCTTTGAGATCTATAGAGCACATCCAATCGTCCTTCTGTAAGAATGGAAGGATCGATTGAAGCGTGACCATCCGGAACTTTTCCTTCTTCACGAAGGTGTTGAGATTGCTGAGATCTAAGATTGGTCTCCAGTCCCCTGTCTTTTTTGGAACAAAAAGAACCTTGAGTAAGTTCCGGATCCTCTTTGGTCCGCCGGGACTGGTTGGATGACTCTGTTTTTGAGCAGTTTTGAAATTTCTACAGCTGCTCGGCTTCGCAGACAGGGTGGCACATCTGGAAACCTTCTTTGTAGAGGTGGAGTTGATGTGAAGGGGATTTTGTATCCTCTGGTTATAATGCTTTTTACCCAGGAATCCAAAGTAATATTTAGCCAGGCCAGTGGGTATAAAGCCAAGCGACCCCCGACTGCCTCCACAGCAGGACAGCCGGGCCTCCCTTCAGGAGTGCTGGAAAGGCTTCCCAGGGACGGAATCCCTGTCGCCTTGGTTATGCGGACCCCCCCCTCTGCCGCCGGGGCGGCGTCTTCCATTTCTACCCCCCCCTCTGCCTCTGGAGGGGGTATCACTCTGTGTGGCTTGGAAAGATCCCTGATTCTTACGGAACCACATTTTCCCGCCTCACTGCCCTTTGGGGTACAGTCTAGTTGGAGCGGAAAAACGGACCCCGACAGCAGACAGGGTCTTTCCCTCTTGCTCACACCGGGTCAGAGTCTCCTTAACCTTGGGCCCGAAGAGTGTGGCACCATCAAAAGGGGCATTGGCAAAGGAAGACTTGAAGGCTTCCGCAAAGGAGCACAGCCGCATCCAGGATGGTCTTCGAAGAGCAATCGCTGAAGCTGAAGCTCTACTCGATCCTTCGGCTGCATACGAGATGAGCCTCATGGATGAGTTTACTATGGAGGTAAGGGTGTTAAGTTGTGCTGTTACCTTATCTGAAACAGCAGCATCTGTGTTACCCTGGAGGGTATCTGTCAGCTCCTTGATGAGATCCCTCTGCAGACGTGTGAAATGAGTCAAATAGTTTAGCGAACGCATGGAAAAAAAAAATCGCTGAACTAAAAACGCGCTTCCCATATCTGTCCATAGTCCTAGCGTCCTTATTAGGAGGATGAACAGATGAGGAAGACTCAGACATCTCCTTTTTCGTGGCTGCCGCCACCACCATAGCGTCGACCGGAACTCCCTTGGTGAGATAAGTCTTATCCTGGGGGGCGGTGATAAACTTGTTTGTTTTTTTAGGGACTGGTTCCACTGTGTCAGGTGCCTCCCACGCCCTTCGAGCAATCAATTCCATTAATTCATCGAAGGACGGAGTCACCCAGGAGGGAGAAGGTTGAGCCCCAAAAGCCTTCACCAGCACCGACTTGTCCTCAGTGGGGGCTAGGGATTGCCAATCACCCCTCTGTTTCAAGATCTCCAGGATGTCTGCAAATGACACATCCTCAGAGGGTGACTTGGAGGACCTCTCTGCCTCATCCAAGTCGGTGTCAGACGTTAGAGATTCCTGTGGGGAATCTATGTGCCTCCTCTTGCACAACAGTTTCCTCGGGACCTCATCAGAGGGGGCTTCTGGTGTGGCCTCCAAGGAACAGGGGGAACCCTCTGGGGGTGGCTGAGGCAATGGGGCTCTACGCTTTGGATGGGTTGTGGGGGCAGAAACAGAAAGCGGCCCTTTTGGGGAAGGAGGAAGATGCCTCCGATGAAGTGGTTGTCTGTGCAGACAATACTTTCCTCATAAGGTCAAAAGCCTCTGAACCCCGGGCCGAGGACTCCCCCGGTTCCGAAGAACACGGGAGCATCCCAGACCCAGGGGCCGTGGGCTTCGACCCCGAGGATGGAGCTGAGCCAGTCTGCGCCGAGGCCCCGAGAGGGAGAGTCGGCACTGACAGGTCGGTACGACTCTCGGTCCCGGAACCGAGGAGAGACTGTCGGCACGCGACACCCCTACCGGTTCCGAAGGAGTCGAAGTCAATGGTGTCGATCGTGCAATGGACGGTTTTGGCACCGAGGGCTCCACTATCATCAGGTCATCCTCTCCCGGCTCCGAGATCTGGATTCTCGAAGGAGGACCCGTTGGAGATATGGGGAGGCCTTCTAGTTTTGACACCAACTGGGAGGAAACTGCAATCAACTTGGAAAGGGCCGTGTTTTCCATGAGTTTCTGCATGACACGATCCACATCTGTCTCAGATAACGGTCTGGAAGAACGGGTCGAAGGAACCGAAGATGGCACCGACCGAAAAATGGATGGTGGTGGCAGCTCCTACACCGGTTCCAAGATCTGGGGCTCAGTGAAAGATAAACGTTCGACGCTCGGCCCCGAGGTCTGTGGAACCGGCGAACGAACCTTAGAAGATCAACTCTGAGCCGATGACATGGGCTCCGACATCTTCGACCCCTTCGAGGATTTAGAAGCCTGATCTGACTTGTCCAAAGCCTCTTGAAAGGCAGGCTTAAGTAATCTTCTGTCTATAAGCTTCCTGCGTCTATATGTCATGACCCTCCCGCTAAAGGAATGACAAATAAAACAATCCTCTTGAAGGTGGAGAGGGTCAAGACAGTAAACGCAGGACGCGTGATTGTCAGTAATGGACATTTTCTGCCCACACTGACATCTCTTAAAGCCGGATTTTGCTTTTTCTGACATGACTAAAAGTAAAAAACACTTCACTAGGCAGATACAAGAGAAAAAACAACTATTAATCACTAATTCCTATATATATATATATATATATATATATATATATATATATATATGTGTATAGAAAATACCTATATAAGTATACAAAAAGACACTTCACAAACCACACCTAGAGAAAAAAGGGTTAGGCCACAAAAAGGTGCCTGAAGAATAAAATGAGGAATATTATAATGATAATAACCACACACACACACCACTTCTATACTATACTAAGTAATATAAACTTATTTATGCAAAAAAATAAGCAGCTTATCTGAAAACAGCAACAAATTATCAAATTTTTCTCTGGTCCAAGCTCTCCTCAATCCAATCTGTTGCAGCGGCAAACTAGATCTGAGTAATGGCACGGAAGATTGTGGGATATGGGCTGGTCTCGAGCTTCTCTGAGATTCAGAGCTTTGCGATGCAGCCGACTCAGAGCCAAACCCGTGTGTAAGAACAAACGGCGAGATTGAACACTCTCACGTCAAATGTTTTAGGGAATAAAGATGTAAATGGAAACATGAGAAGTGTAATGAGATGACAGATTTTAAAAATAGCCCATAGAATATTCTGCAGAAATATTGGGGAAGCTATTGGCTATAACAAAGGACACATTTCCTTTGAGATAGGACATGAGATCTGAATTGCCTAGACATAGTTAAGTCTTAAGTTTAGATCTATTAGCTGCCAAAAAAGCAATTACTAGAAAATGGAATTCAAAATCCAAACCAACTGCATTTTAACTACTGAATATTGTAAGAGATGAAAGAACTGGAAATGGGATATTTAAAAAAGGGGAGAAGCAAATTACATAGAAATAAATGGAACTTGTGGGAACAATACAGATTCATGTTCAAGAGGAGGAGTAAGGTTTAAGGGAAGGCATGAATTGAGCAACTTATGCATTGTTGGACTAAATGAGAGCTGTTGTAAAGAAAGAAAATACACCTAATGTATAATGCATGTAAATGAAAAACGTTAATATGTTTTTTTGTTTTCTATTACTGTGTATGTGCTTTATCTTAAATAATCTATTACAGGTATTGAAAAAATGATGTTAGATTTTTGGGAGTAATAGGTTATTGGTAGAAGCAGGAGGAGGATTACACTGATTTGTATTTATCTTCAACCAATAACTACTATTATAAAGATGTTGGGAGAAATAAGCAGCTTTCATCAGGGATTAATATTTACGGGTGAAGACTAACCTAATTTCCAATAAAGAGGATGTTTCATGTGGACAAAAAAGGGAAATATAACAAAAGAGGCCGAATATCTGAAGAAATATCTAAAAACATTTGGTATGGAAAACGTGAATTCGGTAGCAGCAACTCAAGATAGAATTACAAATAATTCCTCATGGCACAGAAACTGAGCTAGATCGGATAGAAAAAAGAAGTTATGTACTCACCATAACGTTTCATGTTTGCTATCCATGATCTCGCCTTCATTCTTGCTGGTTGGATTCAGAACAGACTAACCCATAGTATAACTGTAACAGGTGTGCCGCCCAAAATTAAAACGGCATGAAGGGAATCAGACCATTAATAGCCAATTTTGTAGTTTCCTCTCGATCCTCCAGGAAGGGGGAAGGAAGGGTGGGATGCAAGAATGAAGGTAAGATCATGGACAACAAACATGGAACGTTAGGATGAGTACATAACTTCTTTATGTTATGTTGTCCCACCTCGCCTTCATTCTTGATGGTTGGGACAGCGCCCCCAGCACCTTCTATCTTGGGTGGCTTCAAGGGGAATAAGCTCTTCAGAACATTGAAATCAAAGGATGCCCTGTTCTGGGAGGCCACATCTACTTTGCAATGAGTGCTAAAGGTATGAGGGTTGACCCATGTAGCAGCAGCACAAACTGAATACAAGGGGAGTCTAGCTTGAAAAGCAGTGTAAATGGACATAGCTCTAGTTGAATGCCCCTTAATTTTCCCTGGCAGCTGTTTATTCTGAGAGTTGTAGACATAAGTGATGGCATCTATAAGCCATTTAGATAACGTAACTTTTGAAACTGGAGTACCTTTCCTACTTTCTGAGAATGAAAAAACAGTTGGTCTGATTTCCTAAATTTTTTGGTCCTACGCAAGTAAAAGCGTAGCTGTCTATGTACATCCAATTGGTGAAGCTTGTATTCTGCCTTGTTGCTATCATTAGGAAAAAATACAGGTAACTCGAGAGACTAATTCAGATTGGCCTCAGAGTACTTTTGGCAGAAAGGAAGGATCTGTTCTGAGGGAAACTTTGTCTTTGTGGAAAATCAGATAGGGAGAATGGATTAACAGAGCTTGCAGTTCTGAAACCCACCTAGCGGAGGTACTGGCTGTTAAGAAAATTATCTTCCAAGATAAGAACTTCAGTGAACAAGGGGAGGCTGGTTCAAATATGGGAAGAGTTAAGGATAATACCAAATTTACAACCCATGGTTCTCTTACATGGGGGGGGGGGGTCTTAAAAGGAATGTTCCCCTGAGAAAGGCTTTGCATAACCTATGGGGCATTACATTAGATCCCATGTCTCCCACATGATAATTAGATGAGACAGCTAGTTGTACTCGTATCGTGGCTGCCACTTGATTAAAGATTTCTGTTATTGTCAGCCCAACAAGAAAACCTCTTCCACTTGCATGCATAAAGTTTCCTAGTTGTAGCCTTGTGTGATGAAACCAGAATGTGTTGTACTGCCGGGGACAGTTCTGGGAGCCTGGGTAAGACTGGAAGTGGAGTAACCAAGCTGTCAGCTTGAGGCTTTGAAGAGAGGGGTGAAGTTCCTGATTGATGAGTCAGAAGATCCAGCATTGGGTCAAGGATCCAAGGCACCTCCTGTAGATGGGGCCAAAGAAAGGGGAACCATATCTGACGAGGCCAGTACGGAGCAATGAGAATTATCCTGCGACTCAACGACCTGGCTTTCTGGAGAACCTTGGGGATTTAATGGAAATGGGGGAAAGGCATAAAGAAGTCTCAGGGCCAATCGTAAGTGCATCCCTTGGTGACTCCCCTGCTGGGGGAATTATGGCAAAGTAGCTACTGCATTTGGAGATGATGGGCGTGGCAAAAAGATCACAGCAAGGCTGGCCCCACTTGCAAAAAATTTGGTTCGCAATTTCCTGATTCAGGGATCATTCATGAGGCATACCAATTGCTCTGTTCAATGTCTGCTATCACGCTGGATTTCCCTGGGATGTGCATTGCAGTCAGAAAACGTTGAGACAAAACTGCCCATTGCCATACTCTCAGCCTCTTGACATAGGAGGTAGGATCTGGTTCTCCCCTTGTTTGTTGATGTACCACACCATGGACATATTGTCAGTCTGTATTGCAATAGTACCTATTGGAAGAGAACTTTGGAATGCTTGCAACACCAGAAGCACCGCCCTCATTTCTAGTACATTGATATGCAAGTGGTACTCATGTTCTTGCAAAATCCCTTGGACAGTCTGTCCCAGATAATGACCCCCACCCTATCTGGGAAGTGTCCATGGTCACTGTAGCATTAGGTTGGGGGAGAACAAACAGTCTGCCTATCATTACTCGAGTAGACTGAAGCCACCAATGTAGGTCCCTCTTGCAGGCATTCGTAATGAGAATCTTGTGTAACATGGGCAACTCCTGCATGGACCACTGAGTGAAAAGTAGCCACTGTAATATTATCATGTGTAGATTTGCCAATGGAACTAGCGTTATCGCAGCTGCCATTGAACCCGGAACCTTGAGGACAAATTTTGCTTGCACTTTCTTCTTCCTGACTAATGCTGACACTTGATGGCTTAGCGTTTGAACTCTTTCATGAGGCAGTTTTGCCAACATGTCTTTTGTGTTTAAGTCTGCCCCTATAAAAGTAATAAGCTGTGATGGCAACAAGGCAGATTTTTCTAAATTTATAGTAATGCCCAGTTCTGAGCAGAGATGAATGGTGGTGTCTCTTGTTCTGGTTAGTAGATGCTCAGGGGTGGCGGTCAGGAAACAGTTGTCTAAGTATGGAAACACCTGGAATCCTTGACGCCTCAGGAGAGCCATAACTACTGCCATGCAATTGGTAAGCACTCTGGGGGCTGCAGGGAGACCAAAGTGCAGAGCTCTGAATTGGTAATGACTGGCTCCCAGCCAGAAGCGTAAATATCTCCTGGATTGCCTGTCCATCTTGAAAAGGTAGTACACATCCTGAAGATCTATGGAGTACATCCAGTTGTCTTGTCCCAAAAAAGGTAATATAGACCGCAGTGTTACCATCTGGAACTTTGTTTTCTTTACAGACTTGTTCAGTCTGCCGAGATCCAAAATTGGTCTCCAGTCCCCTGCCTTTTTTGGAAATAAAAAGAACCTTGAGTAAATTCCATATCCAATCTGGTCTGCGGGGACTTCTTGGATGACTCTTTTCTAGCGATCTGTGAATTTCTGGGGTTGCCTCATCCCTTTGACCGGGTGGTATGTCTGGGATAGACTTTGATGGAAGGGGTAGATGAAAGAAAGGAACGTAGTATCCCCTGGATATGATGGACTGTATCCACTTGTCTTGAGTCAAGTCTAGCCAGGCTTTTGGATACAGTGATAATCTTCCCCCAACTGCCTCTAGAGGTGGACAGACTGGCCTTTCAGGAAGCACTGGAAGGGTCGACTTGAGAACGTATCTCTGTCACCATGGTTCTCCGGACCCCCTCTGCCATGAGGAGTGTCTTTCATTGTTATTTCCCTTTCAGTCCCTAGGGAAAAATTCACGAGTGTCCGGCAAGGCTCCTTTGGATTTCTGGAACCACATTTTCCCACCTTTCTGACCTTTGGGGTCAGGTCTAGTAGGGTGGAAAAATGTACTCCCATGGCAGAGTCTTGCTGTCCTGCTCGCTTCCTGGTGAGAGTCTCTCTAACTTTTGGCTCAAACAAGGATGAGCCATCAAACGGGGCATCAATAAAGGAAAACTGAAAGGGTTCAGCAAACTCTAAGACACATCCAGGAATGTCTCCTTACAGCTATTCCTGTGCCTGCTGCCCTGCTCGCTCCATCGATCGCATAAGAAATGAGGCACATGGAGGAGTTAGTAACAGAACTTAAGGTCGCAAGCTGAGAGTTTATTTTGTCAGATACTCCCTGAGCTGTAGCACCTTGAAGGGTATCTCCTAGCTCCTTGAGGAGATCCCTCTAAAGATGAGTAAAATGGGATAAGTAATTCAGTGACCGAAGGGTAAAGGCCGCTGACAAGAACATACGCTTCCCGTCCATCGTTTAAGACTCCTTATTCGGCAGATGGACAGATGCAGAAGTTTCAGCTAATTCCTTCTTGGTGGCCGCTGCCACCACCATAGCATCTACTTGGGCACCTTTGGTCAAAAACTGTCCATCTTCTGGGCTGTAATAAATTTGTTGGGACTCCTTGTAACAGGTTCCACCGACTCTGGAGAGCTCCACGCCTTCCGACTGACTACACCCAGGAGCTGGCTGAAAGGCGGACACCCCCAAGAGGTGGAGGGTCAAGAACCAAATGCCTCCAAGTATACAGACATCTTCAGAAGGGGAGAGGGTTTTCCAGCCACCTCTCTGTTTCAGGATCTCTAGGATGTCTGAAAAGGAGACATCCTCAGAGGGTGACCGTGGGGAGCCTTCTGAATCCTCTAAGTCGGTATCCGATGTGATAGACTCAGGGGAGTCTATGTTTTTCCTCTTACACATTTTCTTCCGAGGGACCTCCTCGGGGGGGATGTTCCAGGGAGGTTTCGGAAGAGAGGCTTTCTCCCATTGGGGCGTCCCAAGGCATTGGCTCTCTATGTTGGGGCTGGAGGTGTGCTGTATAGGTTGACACTGGCCCTTGGGGGGGGGGCAGCCGGAGCCAAGGATGGAGCAGTCTCAGAGGAAAGCACGCTCCTCATCACCTCAAAGGCACCATGATCCTGATCCAAGAGACCCTCCTACTCCGTGGAACCTGGAGATCTCCCCAGTGCCAAGAAGGATGGCTCCGAGGCCGACGTGGGAGCCAAACTCGCCTGCGCTCAAGCCACAAGTGGGAGAGTGGGATCCGACAAGGGTCCCGGTTTGACCCCCCCCCGAAACTGACTAAGGAGTCTCGGCCCCCAGACCCCTCCATGGATGACAACATGGAAGTGGTCAGAGCGGAGATCGGCACCCCAACTCCAGGAATGGATTTCTGGTACGAAGGTGCCACCACTAGGACTTCCAGGCACTATAGCTCTGAACTCGACTGAGTCGGAGGAGGAACCGAATTGTTAGAGGCTACTGGGGCCGGATCCATAACCGTCTGGGCTGGTTAGAATTTTTCCCAAGGCCGCTGCACGAAGCAACCTTCTAACCACCCACTCCACAGCATCATCTGAAAGGCTCCTGGATGACCGAGAGGAATGAGAAGACTTGTGGCTACCTGCCACCGATTGTAGTAAAAGAGACTGCGGCACTGAACAAATCGGGTCCAGGTATGGTGATCAGCTCTTTTTTTGACTGCTCGACAGTTCCGAAACTATCAGTGGAACTGACACAGCTTTTTCCTTTTCAGAACTGATGGATTTCAGTTCCAAAGAACTCAATTTCTCAAGTCTCTTCGACGGCTCAGAGGCTGGAGCCGAAAAAGTTTTGGGTGATTTGTCCAAAGGTTTGGAGGCCTGAGTCCCTTCAACAGCTGAGTCAAAATGTCCCTTTAACAAACCCCTTAGAATAAGCTTATTTTTCTGCTCCTGCAGGACCCTGGAGCTAAACCCATGGCAAATAAAACAGGAGTCCTGCAGGTAGACGGTGCCTAAGCAGTACACACAACTAGTGTGACCATCAGTAAGTGACATTTTTTGTGTACACAGGTCACATTTCTTGAAACCAGACTGCTTCGTCTCCTAAGACATCCTGACTCTGACAGTTTTAATACAGTCAGTAGAGAAATGTACTAGTCAGTTAAATCTCACTTAAGTACCAAGAATAACACTATCCTACAACAAACAGTGACTAACAGTGTAAGGAAACAATTAGCTGTGAAAGACACCAGGTCAATTAAATCTCACTGAAAGGCAAAGAACTACACTAGTCTACAAAAAACAAATACAACTAATCAAAGTAGAAACAACAAACTTTTTTTTTTGGAAGAAAGTTAGAGGAGGGTCTCTAACAAATGACGCACTCCTCTAACCTGAGGAGACGCCTCTGACTTGAACAGTGAAGAAAGAAAAGGGGGGAGCCCTAACTAAAATGGGCTAGGAAAAAAAAAGGGAATCCTCTAACTTAAATGGATTCCTCAGAAGGGCAGCTCTAGATAGAGGCCTAGAAAAACGACAGCCAACTTAAAGTCAACAAACAATAATGGAAGGACTTTTCCTCAGAAAACAAGGGACGCACTAGATATAGAGATAGAAAAAAGGATATTCTACTACTATTTTTTAAGCAATAAGGTTGTAAATATACAAAGAAAAAAATCCACTTAGCCTGAGCCAGCGAAGAGCAATCCCCAAGCTGCAAGGGGCAAACAAGATCTGGGGAACAGCCGCTAAGCATCTTGGGATAGGTTGCAGCCTCCAGCCAGTGAAAGCTCTCGAGCTTTAGTATGCAGCCGAGTCGGAACCAATACACGGTTCTGAACCCAACCAGCAAAAATGAAGATGAGATAGGACAACATAACATCAAAAGTTATATAGCTGCATAACAATCCATGCTGTCAGCTCCTGTCCTTCCTCAATGAATGGTTTACTGGATCTGACCAGGTCTTGACTTTGGTTGCAAGTCTCAGGCTCCTCCTCTTACCCATAACAGCCCACCCTAGTAGCAAAGTTCCTCAGATAAAGTTTGCCCATACCCTATACTAAAAACCTCAACAGGGAATGTGATGCCCGTGCACTGGCCCAGCAATCAAGGAGCCTCAATCCTCACCTCTAACACCACTGAAGGGCGTCCATATAGGGAAAGGATAACAAATACACACACAGTAAAGTACAATTTTCCTTAAGAGCACACACAGATCACAGTCAGTCTGAGGCTGGTTTCTCCCTTTCTCTCCAGGTCCCCAATAAGACTCCCCCACTGGCACAGCTATAGGGTCCAGATAGCCTAGTGGGCAAGCTAAAACCTCCAGCACCCTCTCTGTCCAACCAGTGCTTCATGTTCCTGCCCAAGTAGCTCACACACACACACACACACACACACACACACACACACACACACACACACAGATAAGAGTTTATACAACCACACAGACACTCCTGGGGAAGGCTGGCACAGGTTCTCCAGCTGTGCCCCTTTTACCCCGACTATACGGTAGAAATCACTGCCACCACCCAGCTAATATTTATCAGCTACTCAAAGGCCCTTATGAAAGGGGTGCCCAATTATACCTTGGAATATTACTATCCAAATGGCAAGTGCAACTAAACAGTCAAGACTTATTTGGAGTGACTTAGTACAGTATCACTATATACATGCAGTGGTGTACTCTTAGAGCTTAAATTATCTCTACACAAAACAGCCACAGTTGAAAGGTTTAAAAATATTTAAATAATAAAAACACAAGACAATACTTCTTACTACACAGTGCCTTTATCTAGACATCTCGGCTCTGGGTTTTGACAAAGAATTGACTTATCAGCTTTGTTACAGCAGAGTGCACTGTTGTTACATTTCTGCAGTTCCACATTTAACACCATTTTTTCCCATTTAAGAGAACAAGCCGGTGGCTTTTCTTAATATTTACAAATGACAGAATTATCTACAAACTTATATCTGGTTAGGCTGGCAACCTTCACCTATCTTCACAGGGAATATATATTACAAAGAAGGAAGTAACTCCTGAAATACAATGCCTGTAGAGTACACGACCAGGCCATCTGCCAGTCAGGGCAGTTTCTCCAGAAACAATGAAATATGGCAGCGGGAAGAAGGGATGCAAGTTGAGGAAGGATGGAAGCAGACAACATATATCCATCATTGTGTTACATAGGGTTCCTATTATATACTCGAAGAGGAGTTTCATCGAACGCCTCTTCATCACCCGTTAAATAATGAAAACACAAAACAGCGAATGGTCATATAAGCGATTTCTTTCCATGGAAAAGAAATCTCTTGTCCACCTCTGTTACTTTGCCATTTTCCCCACTGTAGTGCAATCTTGGAGTTGGTATATTTAGTTGGGGGGATGAAGCCCCCCACTTTGTATTGTTTGTAGTGATGTTTTGTTTTGTTTAAGGTAAGCAATTTCTTTTCCAGGGAAAGAAATCTCTTATATATAAGTTCACTGTTTTGTGTTTTCGTGGTTTATGGGTCGATAGAGACGTTCGATGAAATGCCTCTGAGTATCTAATACAGACCTATTACGTATATAACTTTTGTATCTGATGCATCTTCCTTCAACAAATGGAACAGAATCACCAGCTACCATATATCTTAGGAGGTTTCATGAAAGGATAGTCCAGAGGATAGCTGAACCAAAGAAAGCCCTGGACTGCAAGTTCAATTTATTAATGAGATATGAAGGTAGGGACATTCGGCCAAGTGGCTGCAGCATAAATGTCATCAATTGGCACTTTGGAAAAAAAAGGCAATTGAAGTAGCAAATGACCTAAAAGAATGAACTTTAGTAGTCCCAGGCAAATACAATCCCCTTCTCCTTGTAAACATGAGAATACGTTCAAGATAATCAGTGTGAAAGTTTTACCTTAGACAGATAACTGGTCCATCTTCGAAATTCTCAGTACAATGTAAATATAAAGTACAATTGTGTAAAATCTTAGTTGATGTCCTCCTCTTCACTGCTGCCGTATTCTTTACAATAGGGATCCCCTGCCAAGGGCAGCCCGATGTTGGGCCAGTATAAAGTCTTTATGTTGTAGTAGGGCTGCTGTATGTCACATGTATGCTCTCAGTGCACAGTATAGGGCATAAAGGTGACATGCTATCCTCAATGTGAAAAGACTCAGGAGGAACAACAGTCAAGGAAGACAAAGAGAGAACATGTACATCCATAAGGAGAAAGGCAACAGGGAGCGGTAGGATGGAGCAAATACAGCAACAGAGAAGAGGAGGACATCTACTGTTATGGCAAGATTTTACACAACTGTACTATGTCCTTCTGTACCACAGTTGCAGTATTTTTAACAATAGGGCGAGTACAAAAGCTCAGGATGAAAGTTAGGATGAGGAAGGTCCCACAGAGCCCTCAAGAAAACCATGCAGGAAAGCCCTGGCAAATCAGTCTCTAGCCCTAGAAACAACATCCAACTTACAGTGCTTTGTAAAAGTATGCAGAGAAGTCCAAGTATCTACCTCAAGAATAGAATTAGTATACAAACCTTTGAAAAAAGCACCAGATGAAGAAGCTACAGCCCTGGTAGAATGTGCCTTAACAGAAGGAGGAAGGCTTTTCCCATGAAAGGAACAAAAAGAAATGGCTTTAGATATCCAGGAAGAAATGGTTTGCTTGGAAACGGCCAAACCTAAAGACCTAGGAAGATAGACAAAAAGCTGCTCAGATTTACAAATGGCCATAATTTAATCCAAATAATATCCACATTGTCTATGCAAATCCAAAGTGTAAAGAACATTCTCACTAGCAGATTGTGGAGAACGGGAAAAAAAAAATAGGAGGTCAAATGAATAGACTGATTAAGAGAACTCGTTAATCAACTTGGGCATAAAAGAAGGATTAGTACGAAGAGATACTATGTCCTTATGAAAAACCAAGAAGGAACAGCCATAAGGGCCTGCAGCTCAGATGCTTGCCTGGCTGAGGTAAGGGCCAAAAGAACAGTCTTCCAAGAATAATGCTGCAAGGAAGCTGAAGCTGCAGGCTCAAAAAGAACACAAGTCAATTTTTCCAAAACAAAATTAAAGTTCCAGGAAGGAGGAATAAGCTTCCTGGGAGGCCTAATGTGAAGGACACCTTTAAGAATTTGTGTGACCTCTAATCTACAAGTCAAAAGGGAAGTCAAAGGCAGACAAGCAGAAATAGCTGACAGGTGGGCTTTAACAGAAGAGTATGCCAACCCAGTATTCAGCAATTCACACAAATGAGAAAGAACCAAAGAAGCTTCCACAGTAAGTGGCTCCAGGTTGCAAGAAAGACCAGACAGAAAAAGCTCTTCCATTTGGATAAACAAGATTTTCTGGTAGTGGGCTTCCTGTCCTCCCTGCAGGACCCAAAGCACATCCTCAGAAAAAAGGTGCCTAAAAAGGATCAAAACCCTATCAACCCACAATGTCAGCTGAAAAGTGGCCAGGTGGGGATGGATGAGATACCCCTTGTCTTGTGTGGGTAGGTCTACCCTGTGAGGTAACTTGTGATGACTGCCCTTGACTAAATGCAGAAGAGGGAACCAATGCTGTCTGAGCCAAAAGTGAGTCACCAACAAGATCCTGGGAGCATCCAGTTCTATCATGCACAGTACCCTTGCTATGAGAGGATGGGGAAGGAAGGCATAAGAAAACATCTCCCTCCAAGCCATAGGATATGGGACTCTGGTGCAAGAAAGAGGAAGTTGGTTGTTCAGAGGGGGGGCAGAAAGGTCTACTTGAGGAGTACCCCACTGGTGGAAAATGTCCAGAAACACATTTCTGTAAAGCATCCAATCGTGAGATTGTGTTATGGACCTGATCAGAGAATCTGGCACAAAGTTCTGATATGAGGGAATGTAAAATGCCTGAAG
Organism: Protopterus annectens; assembly: GCF_019279795.1. NCBI lineage: Eukaryota > Metazoa > Chordata > Ceratodontiformes > Protopteridae > Protopterus > Protopterus annectens. The sequence continues at coordinate 596,686,727 of NC_056725.1, read as the reverse complement.
AGTCAATGGACAATGGATAGCTAGATCCCATATTTGGAGACCTAGTCTGCATAGGAGATAAGATCTTGCCCCACCCCCACCCCCGCTTGCTGATGTACCATATCACTGTGGTATTGTCTATGAAGATTTTAAGGGGCCTGGGAGGAAGAGAGAATGAAAAGCCTGAAGAGAAAGGAGAAGTACACATCTCTGATACTGGTGTAGTCCTTTTGAGGAAGGGACCGAAGGCCCGGTACTTTTAAAGGACTGAAGGAGGCCCTCCCCTTCCCATGTTGAAGGCATCTGAAAAGAGTTTGTGTGTGTGGACTGGAGGTTGAAAATGAAACCCTAGGTTGAGGGACATTTGATGAATCCACCACTGAAGTTCCAGTTTGAGGCATGGGAGAAGGGGAATTGAAAAATCCAAAGGATGAAAATGTTGAAGCCAGACTGACTTTAGGAACAACTGGAGCTTTCTCTTATGAAGCTTGGCCAGATGAAGCATAGGAATGGTGGAAGCCATGTATCCCAGATCCTTAGACACTCCCTGGCTGGAATGGAAACCACAGGAGGAAGGGATTGAAAGAATGCAATCAGAGTTAAAGTCTTGGGAGGAGGCAGAGACACCAGCACTGGAACAGTCTTGGAGCCTGAACCATATAAAAACGATCTCGAGAAAGAGTTAGGAATGATTTTTGGAAATTCATTGTAAACCCTAGGCTTTGCAGTAGACAAATAGGAAAGTGAAGATGCTAAATTAAAATGTATGGAGAAAAGGCCTGAATGATCAGTTCACCCATGTAAAGAAAGATCTGGATTTCTTTCAATCTGCATAAAGCAATCACAGGAGTGAGGCATTTGATGAAGACCCATGGGGCAAGTAGAGAGGCCAATGGGCAAAGCAGAGAACTGAAAATGCAAGGAAGTAACAGAGAAATGTAAAAACTTCTGAAAAGGGGATGAATAAGGATATGGATAAAGGCATCCTTGAGATCCAGGAAAATTATAAAGGCCTGAAGAACAGAAGGTTTGAAGGGATATTATTCGGAAGGAAGGAACCTTCAGAAAAGGTGTTTAGCTGAGAGAGATCCAGAATGTGTCTTCCAGGTGCCTTCTTTCCTGGAGACCAGAAACATTCTGGAGTAAAAACCCTTCCCCTTTTGAGGAGCTGGAACATCTTGAGTTGTTCCTTGAGACAACAGGCCCCAAAGCACCTCTGGGAAATCAGGGTAGCTGTTCCTGAGGAGGCTAAGAAATGCCCCCAAAAAGGGGGGGGATTCCAAACCATATAATACTCCTGGGGAATTATGGATAGAACCCAAAAATCTTGAGTAATCTTTAAACTGGAAGGGACAAGGAAAGACGAGAGAGAGGAACCTGACTGAGAAGAAAGGGACAAGGATAGTCAGACACCACCTGGCATGTCTGGAAAAGGAGGTTTCTGAGCTGAAAGAGTCTGAGTACACTTGGCAGGAGGAGTCCTTCCACCACCCTGCTAAACCTTGGGGAAGGGCAAGACTGTGTGGACAAAGGCAAGCTTATTAGGGTAATTCCTTTGAAAGTTGGAAACGTGAAAAAATATAAATTTCAAATCCTGTAAAGCCTTACCCTTTTCCTGAAGGAACTTAAACAGCTCAGCAGCAGCACAAAAAAAAGATTATCATCTAGAGGAGCATCCATCAGCTTAGCCTTAACATCATCAAGCAAAGGCTGCAGGTGAAGCTAAGAATACCTCCTCACAGAACCAAAGGCAGCAGCTCTAGATGAGACATCAACTGCATCATAGCTACATTTAATAGAATGGCAAGCAACCTGGGAAGATGACCCTAGTAAGGAAAAAGCTCTTCAACTCAAAATCAGGAAGATCTGAAATAATCTGACAAGCCTGAGAGAGAAGAGCTAAAATATATATAGTCATGTGGGTCTGGTAGTTTACAGCTCTAAAGACCAAGGTAGAAGTATACACTTTCTTACCCACCCTCTCCACAGTTTTGTTGTCCTTGTCACAGGGAAGCAGCTTTTTGGAAGGCAAAGCTTACATGGCTTATCAGAAGCAACAGAAACAGAAGAGCACTTCTAAAGGAATTTCTAATCTTTAGGCATCTTATAAAACCTATCAGTTTTTTTAAGAGCAGGGGACAGGGAATCAGTAGTCTGAGAAGCTGCAGAAAAAGCATCCAACAAAGGGGCAAGAATAGAAGGGACAGCAGAGGGCCTAGGCGACTCCATGTGAAGGAGCTCGTAATACCTCTGCTGGATGTAAGAGACCTGAGCACAATCCCACTTGCACAAAAAAAAAAAAAAAAAAAAAAAACAAACAAAAAAAAAACTCCATCACATGGGAAATTGTATCACCAAAAGAAATGTCCTCAAATGGAGAATCAGGACTAATAGATTCTTCCTCCTCAGAGCCATAATTCATAGTAGAGGGAATTTGGGAAGAATAGGTCAAGGATTCTTCATCAGAATCCATATCCTTATCTGACGAAACCTGCTCCCTAGGCCTCTTAAGAGGGGTAGAAGACCAAAGAGGGCAGGAACAGATACCCCTTGAGGAGGTTTCAAGGCCATAAGGGCATTAAACAGCCCTTGTGTGAAATTTTGTCATTCACATTGAGGGTATTTGAGAGCAGGAGAAAGGTGCTCAGTTTTCTGCTTCTTTTTCAAGGGGACATCAGCCCTAAAGATCTAATGTAGCTCGGACCCCTGATCATCATCAGCCCCCTTTTTCTCATTTTTATTTCTACATGGGGTCAGGGTATTGTGTTAACTGTCACCATCTTTCTCGATTCAGTGCCGCACTCCTGCCTTCTTCAACACTCATGCCTTACCACTGCAGATCTTCTTTCACAAATCCATACACCTCTTTGCTGGATGTCCTCGCTTCCTTTTACCTTCTTTCTGCCTGTCCCAAATATTCCTCACCAGATTGTCTTCTGCTTTTCTGCATGTGTCCAACCCACCGTAATCTGTTCTCTCTGATCTTTTCTGCAATTGGAGCTACTTTTGCTTCTGCTCTTATGTCCTCATTTTGTCTGTCCCACAGTATGCATCCTACCACCCTTCTCAGGCACTTCATTTCCAACACCCCTAAACTTCTTCAACTGTTCTGCCTTTACTGCCCAGGTTTCTGTACTATACAGTAGTACTGGTCACACCACTGTCTTGTACACTTTACTCTTCAGCTTCTTTGGCATTCTTCTGTCATAGACTACACCCCTGACACTCTATGCCATTTGGCTGCAGCCCCTCTGATTCTAGGTTTGACCTCTTCAGACTTCCCTTCTCCTCAACCACCCACACAGATACTCAAAGCTATTTACCTGTTCCACTATCTTCCCTTCTATCTCTATTCACAGATGTTTCTGCTTTCCCAATTTGCTGCCATTACCACCGTCTTATATGTGCTTACTTTCATCCCATGTGCCTTGAGTTTTGCATTCCATTCTCCTATACTTTGGTGAAGTTACTGCTCAGAGTTTGCCTGTAATGCCACAATATCTGCATACAGCAACTTTGTTAATCTGTCCCCTCTGACCTGTGTGCTAATGTAGTCCATCACCAGTTTGAACAGCAGTGGGTTCAGAGCTGAACCATGGTATACCCCCCCCCCCACTCCCTCTGGAAACCCCTCTGTGAGTTCGAACACTGTTTATACTCCTATGTACAAGGACATTGGGTCCTTGTATATAGCCTGCAATAATTCTACCCAATGTTTCTGGGACTTCAAACCACCGGAGTACTGCCCAGATGAGTTTTCTTGGGACCTTGTCATATGCTTTTTCCAAGTCTAGGAATGCCCAGATGGAGACTCTCCTCATCTCTAACTTCTTCTCAAGTATCTATCTTACTGCAAACATTGGGTCAATTGTACTACATCTTGATCTGAATCTGAAGTGCTCCTCTCCCATCTTATGTTCTACTACTCTGCGTATCTGTTTATCACCGTCTCCAGAACTTTCATGCAATGTGATAGGAGTTTGATGCGTCTTTACTGCCCACAGTTGTGGATGTCCCCTTTGTTCTTGTACATTGGCACAAGTATGCTTATTCTCCAGTCATCTGGAATACGTCTTTCTCTCCACGCTGCTATGAGTATCCTCAGGAGCCATTTCTCCCCTATCTCACCCAGCATTTTTATAATTTATTTATTTAACATTTGTTAACCAGTTGAGTCCGAATAGACAGTAGATGTCCGTTTTCAGCAGAGTCCTGGGGAGAAAATCTCCAGTACAAATAAAGAGAGAGAATACAATTTACAATAATATGAAATAAAAAGTTGTAGATTACTTTAACATAGTATAACAAGTTACAAAACTGCTTACAACAGGTCAGAGCATAGACATAAATTTGCAAGTAGATGTTACAATATAAAGATATTTTAGATAGTAGCAATGGGAATTCAATTGTTGGATAAAAAGACAAAAACTTTTTATGCAGGATGAGCATAGCAGTCATATTACACTGATGGATGGGTAAACAGGTGACTGCTTGTAGAAATATTTACGGTATTTACAGTAAGCATCAAGATGACTTCAGAGGAGTATAGTACAGTCTGAACAGTGACCCTGGCAGAGGATACGCTTGAGTTGTAAAAAGGTTTTCTTGTACTAGTATGTTGTTTTATGGTGACTTGTTACAGTCGCATAGGTGGTTGGAGTAGAGAGATGATTTTAGGCAAATCTTAAAGGAGGATGTAGAATTTAGAAGTCTAAGGTCAGGAGGAAGGTTGTTCCAGGTCTTGGCAGTTTCATCAACAAAAAGAGATTCCCTAGAGTTGTTTTTGAAGGAGATGGTTTCAATTAAGGCTTTGTTGCTAGAGCGCAGTTTTCTATTTGGATTACAGAAGTTGAGGAGGTTGTTTAGGGCAGGTGTTTTTTTCAGGGTAGTACAGTATTTGATAGGCTAAGTTGAATTGGTGATATTTTAGAAGGTTGGGAATTCTAGCTAATGTAGGGTTTTGTACAGCAAGGCAATGGTGAGAACGTGACTTCATATTGGTGGCGAATCTGACAATTTTGTTGTAGCAGGTGGATTAAGTCAGTTTTATTTAGGTTTGCTAGTGAGGGAGAGGCATATAGCAGTGTGGACAGAAGAGGAGTTCTAGCTATGGCAATACGAGATTCTGAGGTGAGGTACCTTTTGCATCTATAGAGGGTGCCTAGTTTTTCGTGGACCTTAGAGATGGTTACTGATATGTGTTTGTTAAATTTGAGTTGTTGGTCAATGGTAATTCCTAGGAGTTTTGCCTCAGAGACTGGGGTGATTTGGGTGTTGTTGGTGGAAAAAATGAAAAAGGGGAGATTAGAGGGTTTGGTTGGGTGGAACAGCACAAGTTGTTTTTTGGGGGGGTTAAGTATAAGTTGTGAGTTACTGAGCCAGTTCTCAATTTCAGTGAAGGTTAGCTGGGCTTTATCATATGTGCTGTAACCTCATCTGAGACTGCTGCTTTCCCTCACTTCATTTTCCTTAGTGCTGTTCTTACTTCTTCTAGGGTGGGCTCCTCTTCTTCGCTCATCGTAGGGTTTTTCTGGGGCAGTAAAACTTCTGTGGGGTTTTCTTTATTCAGAAGCTGATGGAAATACTCCTTCCATCTGCCTTTGATGTCCTGTGGACTGGTGAGCAGGTTGTTGCTGGCATCCCTTATGAATGAGGTCTATCTTCTTCATCTTTCTGTCTTTGCCTTGCAAACCCCCAATAACACTCAAGTGTAGTTGGACTCTCTTCTCTGACCAAGATTTGAGGAACAACCCTAGGCCCTTTGGAAATAATCAGCCATGGTTCCTTCTGAACATCCAAAGCAGACATCTGCAAGGTCTCCAGGGACATGCGAGAAGCAGGATATATGCTGGCCTCCGAAATGGTTGCTGCAGAGGAATCAGACTGACATACCAGGCAGTCCTCTGGGATTTTGCTAACCTCAAGAGATATGTCCAGTGGAGGCAGTACAGCCAAAGAATCCAACCGAGCTTTCTTGGTCTTCTTTGTGGATGACTGACCCCTTGGGCTGGGAAGATTCACCCCAGGTAGTCTTAGCCAACAATTTAAGATGTTGGTTCTTTATGTAGATTGCTAAATGAGAGAGATGACTACAAAAGATTTTTGGAACAAACACCTAACAAATGGGACAAGAAGTGTGATCATGAGAAGCACCTAAGCAAAACGAACACTGCTTGTGACGATCCTTATGGGGAATCTGTCTCCTACACTGGCATTTCTCCTTTCTGGACGACATGAAGCCAACAACCATAAAATAAAAGGATACAAGAAAAAAAACTCCAGTGGGGTACTTCTCTGAAAATGGCTTGTTAATCAGCAGATAAACAAGCATTCACACAGACGATCGAAGACTGCGTTCGAACTGGAGGCAAAAAAAGTTCTGAGGATGATACGTCCTTACATCACCATTATTGCCCTATGCTGTGCATGGGGAGCATACGTGTGACACACTGTATCTCTATTACAACCTAAAGGCTTTGGTATACTAGTCAAATGTCAGGCTGCCCATGGCAGGGGATTCCCATTGTAAAGAATACTGCAACAGTGATATGGAAGGACATCTTGAGTTGATTATGCACACGTCTAGAAGAGTAGCAATGTATTCTCCTCTACTGGCACAATGGAGAAAGAAAACAAACGTTGACAAACTGGTTGAGTAATGATTCAGAAACCACACTAGAAGAAAGGATGGATTTGTTCTCAAAGTTACTCTATCCTTGTGGAAGACCAAATAAGGAGCTTTAAACAAGAGTGTGTGTAGTTCCAACATCCTTTGTGCACAATTAACTGCCACTAGAAACAAGCTTTTCCAGGAAAGATATTTCAAATTAACTATGGACACCTGTTCTAAAGGAAGTCTCTTCAAAGCCTGCAGAAGAATCATAATATCCCAAGGAGAAACAGAATCTTTAAGGGGGGGTTCAAAGCAGGAAGATGCCCATTAAGAAAGCCTTAAACAATTTCAATGAAGTAATGGGTGACTAATTTTTCCCAATGTGAAAATTGGAAACTGCTGCCAAATGACAGTAGAGTAACTAGAACCACTGTGAAAAAGGGAGGCCAAAAAGTCTAAGACATTTGGGAGGAGAGCTGAAAAAGGGTTTTAATTCCTGCTGGAAGCCTAAATCAAAAAGCTTTTCCATTTATTTTTGTAAACCTTCCTGCTCAAAGGCTTTTTTTTCAGAAAGTCAGAATATGCATTACTTGGGATGAAATCCTGGACTATCTAACCATCATCAGAACTGCAGAAACCATGCAGTCAACTTGTGGGCTTTGATATCTGGGTAAGGCTTCCCAGAAGGGTGAGAAAGAAGACCTGGACCATGGGTCCAGTACCCATGCAGGATGAATCAGATTACATCAAAGGAAGGGAAACCACACCTGTCAAGGCCAAAAGGGGTCAAAAAGGATGGCTGTAGCCTTGGCTCCACATTGCTTAATGCAGAAACTAAGATGAGAGAAGTTGGGGATAGGCATAAAGGAGACTGGGGAGGGGCAAGTGTGGACTAAAGCACCCCTCCGGGGATTCCCTCTCTTGGGGGATTACAGCAAAGTAACTGCTGCATCTGGTGTTGGAGGGGGAAGCAAATAGGTCACAGCATGTTTGGCCCCAGCAGCTGAAAATTTGCTCTGCCACAACTGGAATGAGTGACCACTCATAAGGAAGGAGGATTGATATGTTTAACTTGTCCGCTAGAACAGTGGATTTTCCAGTATGTTGACTGCTGTCAAAAAGCTGTGAAAAGACACTGCCCAATGCCAAAGACTTACAGACTCTTGACACAATGCATAAGAACATGTTCCCTTGTTTACTGATTTACCACACCAACAACTTATTTTCCATCTGGATGGAGATCACATCTCTAGGGAGGGAGTACTGAAAAACATTCAATGCTAGGAAAACTGCCCTTATCACCAGGATATTGATGCGAACACTGGTCTCTGAAGGGGATCACGTGCCTTGGGCATTCTTTTCCAAGAAATGCCTCTTCCCCCATCCCCACTGAAAAGCCTTGGACAGTCTTTCCCAAGAAATGATCCCTCCCCCAGCCCAGATCAAAAGCATCTGTGGTCACTGCAGCCTGAAGAGAAGGGTGAACAAAGGATTAATCCTGGGATACTATCCGAGAGTCTAGCCACCACTGAACATGTGTTTTGTAGATTTTTGTGAAGCACACAGGAAAATTCATGGGTTGATATTTCACTGTTCATCGAACAGCAAGGATCCATTAAAACACTCTCATTTAAAACCTCGCCAGAGAAAATAGATTAATAGAGGCTGCCAGTGAACTGAGGAGACTTAGAATGGAGCTTGCTGGTGGTTTCTGATCAGAAAGTATAGCCAGTGCCGGTTGAACAGTGAGAATCCTGGATTCCGGGAGATTGGCTATCTATAACCTGCTATCCAAATGTGCTACAATGAACTCTGTTATTTGAGCTGATTGAAGCTCTGACTTGGCCAGGCTGACTGTTATTCATAACTGATGGCAAAGGTGGAGCAAGAAGTGTCTGGCTTGAATAAGTGGAATCCTGGTGAGAGCAGTTACAAGCTAATCATCCAGATATGAGAACACTCAGAACCCTTGCAGACTGAGATGAGCCGCAATCACTGCCATGCACTTGGTGAACTGGAGTTTTGGCAAGACCAAACAGCAGGGCTCTAAGCTGGCAGTGACTAGTTCCTAGCCAAATGTAGGGAACCTTCTGGACTGCCTTTCCACTTTTATGTGGTAGTATGACTATCTGGAATTTCATCTGTTCACACACTGGTTCAAATGACTAAGGTCCAGAATGGGCTTGAGGTCCCCATTTTTCTTTGATACCAAAAAGAACCTTAAGTAAACTCAGGATCCATGCTGGTCTCATGGGACCTCCTGAATGACTTGCTTGTCTAGTAGCTTTTTTTTTTATTTCTAGTGCTGCTGCCCTTCTCTGAGTGGGCAGCACATCAGGGAGTTTTCTTGAACATGAAGGTTGAGAAAGAAAGGGAATCGCACTCTCAGGTTAAGATCATTTGACTCGATACATCTCAGGTGATGGACGTCCAAGGTCATGGGGTGCCCTTGGACTGCATCCTGAGTACAACAGATGAGCAATTACTCATGAGCACTGAAAATGCCTATCAGAGAAACAAATCTGAAAGCTTTGATTCTGTGGTCAACCAATGCCACAGGGAAAAGTCCACTATGATTTTCTCCCCTGTGTCTTGGGGGGGGGGGGCTCTGTCACCAGAAGCATCTAGTGCAAAACCTTTGGATTTGCAGAGCCACCATTTCAGCCCACTCTTCTTGTTTCTGGAGAAGGTTTTTTTGGTGGGTAGAAACCCAAATCCCAACAACAAAGTTTTACCCTCCTGCTCACTTTTGGACAGCGTCTCTTTAAACTTAGGTCCAAAAAGGGAAGATCCATCATACGGAGCATTAATGAAAGGACATTTTGAAATATTCTGCAAAGTCGCAGAGACAAATTCAGGTGTGCAGACAGACAGCTATTCTGGTGCCTGCTGCACCTGACATGCCATTGGCTGCATTTAAGATAAGAAGCAGTGACACATTCGACAAGGAATGGAGCCCATGGTGTCCAACTGAGTGTCAAGGAATTTCTTCGGTTCCACAGATAAGAACCTACAAAGGCATTTAGATAACTCCTTAGTCAAATCTCTCTGAAAACATGTTACCTGAGCTAGATAATTCAGCATCCTGACAGCAAGGTCGCTGAGGCATAGACCCGTTTATTGAACCTGCCCATTGCCCTAGTCTCCCTTGTTAGGGGGATAGAAAGTGGAGCTCTCCATCAAGCTCCTCCTTAGTGGTTAACGACACCACCGTGGAATCCACAGAGGGAGGGGACTAAAATTTTGTCAGACTTCCAGGGAACAGGTTCAACAACATTCAGTTCCCTCCCACGCCTGCCTCGAAACTAGGTTGACTAATATTTTAAGTGGGGGGGGGCAAAGAGGCAGGTGGAACAGCCCTCAAAAACCTAAAGGAATACTGATTCCTTATGGGAGGGAGGCTTCAGCAGACCCTCACCCCCTTTTTTGTCTGAGAAGCTCAAGCATTTCACAAGAGACGTCCTCAAGGGGGAATCTGAGGTACCCCTCCCCTTCATCAAGATCAGTACCCTCTAGAGACTCCTCTGAGGAGTCTATGTGACTCTCTTGCACAAAGGTCTCTGGTAACCCTCTCAAGTGGGAAGGTGCCAATGTGGAGTCCACTACATGGACTTCCTCGAAATTCTGAGTTGTCTGCCCTGACATGGCTGAACATGGAGGACAAGGACCCAAAGAGCTCCATGAAGGGCAAGGTGGATCTGAGCAGGGAAAGGAAACCCTCGCACCATCCCAGCAGAATCCAGGGACTCTCAAAACACATGCTGCCCCAAAAACCTGTCTGACTCTGACCAGAGGCCAAAGGCCAATGCCAGCACCTAGCAATTCAATGGCTTCAAAGTACTGAGGGGAATAGAATGCTCAGACAACTTCAGAGTCAACAATGAGACCTTGGCTCAAAGATCCATCAAGGTCTGAGGCACCATGAGTTGACTGTATCACAGAAACAGTTGATTAGAAGACCACCAAACTTTCTGATCTAGTACAGACAAACCCCAGAAACTACCCAGACCCAGGTGCCCAGAGTCCATGTGTCAGATGGGGGAAGGATCGACAATCTGCTGGATAGATGGGACAAAGCCTAAGATTCCAACATGGATCAGAGCCAGGAAAACCACCAGCTGGATCTAGGTCCAGAGGAACTTCCACATCATTCTAGCAACATCTGCTTCTGAAGTACCACACTGTCAGGAATAGAGCCACGGATGGAGGGGTCTACAAGTCCTATGAAAGGGAATTTCTTGTAGGAAAGGTAGTGTGGGGCTTACTGGTTCAGGTGAGAAGTATGCATCTCAGAGAGGAGGAGTGCAGGATCCAGTGAGAACAGGGTGAGATGCCAGGGCAGGATCTGAAGGTTCCGAATATTTCTGAATTTTGTGTTTGACCAGAAGGACTCAAATGATCTGGAGAATGATTTTTAGGCTCCTTATTCCCCTCTCCTTATTTCTGTCCGTTGCTTTCTCTGCACTCTTCTCACCCCTTACTCTTAAATGCCAAGGAGGGGGAGGGAGAAAAGGAAGAGGAAGAAGAGTGAGACAGGGGAACTTCTTCCACTGTGACAGGGAGAAGCCCATTGAGCACCAAGTTGTTTCACCTTTCTGTAAGGGCTCTTGTACCAAAAGCAGTACAAATAGAACAATCCTCATCTAAGTGGGAGGCCCCAAGAATAAATACACTTGGCATGGGCATCCAAATTAGAGATCTTGTGGCCACAACCAAGACGCTTCTTAAATCTAGAGGGTTTCTTTGCCATTTCATTCAACAATGTGATCACCATGAAAAGCCACAACCACCACACACAACAAGCACCAAAACACAACAAAAAGAACTCTGACTTCAACAAATAGAAAACATCCCTAACCTACAATATCAAAGGCACCCAAGAGGGACAGAAATTCAAGTAGGTGCCAAAAAGTCGATTAGGGCTTTTTATATAAGGGGAAAGCAGATAGAAAGAAACTTGACATAATAAATTCTTAAGAAGCTGTCCAAAAAGGGGAGAGAGAGAAAACATCAAAAAAGTTTTTAAAATGTTAAGATTTCATTATAAACAAAATCTATATCGTTAGAAGGTATGTATGTGTAAAAATATAAAGTATTAACATATCAAACCTAGAGAAAGATATTACTTAAGCTCCACACCTTTTGCTTTTCTGCATTTTTAAAACATTGGAGCAAGAAATATCATCATTGAGATCAGGGGGAGAACAAACATCTAATTTCAGCTGCCAGTAAAGCTTCCTATACTCAACCCTCATGTCCCAATGGTCCATCCCTTGTATCCCCTATGATCTGATGTAAAACAGAAATATTAAAATCACTACTAGTGCAGACTTTGGTATGTCTGCATAGGGCATTAGCATTCATCTTACGTTTAACGTCATAACGGTGTTCATATACGCACTTCTTCAAAGTGCATTCACTTTTACCTACATAAAAACTGGGGCAGACCTGAGAATAAGTCAAATAAATTCTCCTTTACTATTACAATTATAATTATTCCTGTATTTGGTATTCATCCCTCTAGCTTCCAGATGATCTTGCTCTGTGCTGTGCATAAATTTGCAATGATGACAAGCTCCATACTTTAACTTCATAAATAATATCATGTCCACCAAAGCAAGAGGATCAGGAAGATAGTTTTACTAATATTCAGTCTCAGATGATGGAATCTCCCATACTTTTTACAAGTGTGGGCATGAGTAGTTCCAAAATTCTCAAAAGGCGTTTTCCACTGATGGTAGCCCACCTGTAAATCTTTAATGGTGGCCCTGTCATACCATCTTTCTGGTTCTGATGCTATATATACCTCTGACTGGCTGAGGTTTGCAATCACGAGGGGAACATTTCGACCCAAGGGGTTGGTTGGATGGAGAGATTTTGTTTATTTGTGAGAATGAAACCGAAGGTACTACCTATCAGGACTAGCTTGGCAAGTTTGAAACCAAGCTTTTTAAGCATCATTCCCTGCAAACAGAAATTCTCATCTCAATGAATATATTCGACTAAAAAGGGTACCGAAGGGTTTGTGTCTTTATAAATATCCTAACGATGTACAAGATGGCAGTGAGTTCTACTATGAACTTACTGACTTATTTAACAGTTTTGGGATAGACTTGACAAAAGCCATTATTAGGAATAATGAAAGTGGTCTGCTAGATAAGATCTCTATTCTTAATCAAATCACACAGGAACTTATGCATTGTGTGAATGAAGCCAAACTTCAGAAAGTTTTCCAGGATGTAGACATTAAGTGTGAAGGCATTAAGAAAAGAAAAATGGCTAACTACAAGGGCACCAGAAGGAATACGAGAGGCAAGCTTATCTACTTCATCCATCTACTGTCCATACCTTTAACCATTCTAACTTCACTGGTGTGTTCAGTGGTAATGATGTTTCTAATATTACAAATTCCTCACCATATAATACATTACTTCAAGAGCATCCTATGGATTTTCCTCCTTTAAGACAGTAAAGCACAGATATGGCCCCCTGAGACAAACTATCAAAGGGAAAAGGGAGAGGTCCAAGGAGGAGGAATTAAAATAAGTTAATAAGAACATTAAGGTATCACACAATGAACTATTACACACTTGTAATAGCTTTCATATTTTCAATTACAGTGACATACAGATTGACAATCTTTTTTAGTTTATGAAAAGATTCCAATGTGTGTCCCTTAGGTGGGTCGATATTGCGGATATTTTCATTGATTTTAAGCTATTTTTGAGGAAAGTGAATTTTGGTATTACGTTTAAAAATACCCAAATAATTCAAAAAGAAAGTTTCTTTAAGAAAAAGAGTTTATTTAATTCTTTACATCCAGCTTTAAAGGTTTTGAAGAACTAGTTGAGAAGGACCTGCATAAATTAGTTAAGAATAGAAAGTTTGTTCTTAGTCCCTTGAGTAAGGAAGAAAAAAAAAATTGCTATTACATAGGCTTTCTGGGAACAAATCTTTGAGAATTATGAAGACTGATAAGGGTGGGGGAGTTATTATGGACTCAAGTGATTATGAGCCCCATATGCAAGATATTTTGAATATGAATGGTAAACATTCTGTGGTGTCACAAAAATGAAATATTGCATACTTTGATTGTTTTTCCTTAGGGACCATTTATTGCAAGGGGTCAAAAATCATGGACTTTTTTATTTTATACATGAACAACTCCCAGATTCCAGTTTTGTTTGGAGTTCCCAAGGTCCATAAGTCTACTGTTAACCCCCTTTAAGACCAAAGGTGGCTGCAAGTGGTTCTAAAGTTCACGCTATGGCAGTATACAAAGACTGCAAATTAAAACTTAATGTAACTACATTCTGAGACATTCCTGGGATTATTTTTAAGAAAAATCAGGCCAGACATGTATCATGATAATTTGATTTTTCTAACTATTGATACTGTTGACCATTTTTGAGTATTCCAAAAATTGTGCAGCTAGACTAGTTTGGTGAGGCTCTACTGGATTGTGGCTTTTTGGCAAGAAAAGATGCAACCTTAATTCAGGATTTTATGGCTATGGTCCTTAACATTTTCTTCACCTTTAATGGTGAATACAACAAACAAGTCAGTGGCATTGCTATTGGAGCATCACATGCTCCCATTTACACAAATACAGTATTATATATTTGGGAAAATAATTACTTATTTAATTCTGACTGTTTCTAGCTGTAGCATCCCCATTCACATTATTTGGATGACATTTGTATTTTACGGAAGAATTCTATGGATAACTTAAAGATGTTCCCTGATTATATTTAATATACTACATCTTTTTCAAGGTTTACCTATACAGTTTCAGAGGATTCTGTAAATTATCTGGATGTGAGGTTTTATAAGGATGTGTAGCGTTCACTCTGGGGTCCATCATAAAGAAACATTTTCTAATTCATGTCTTCATTACGTGAGTGGACATCCTTCCCATCAAAAAAGGAGAATTACTAGGGGCCAGATGATTACAGTGGCCTAGATAACGTAACCTGAGATGGTTAAGGATGAAATAGCATTTGTAATTAGTTTGTTTTTGGAAAGGGGTTATCCCATGAGGTTGGTCACTAGTGTGATTGAGGAGCTTAAGGATTGGGGCAACAGATTTAAGACAATTATGGGAGAGGGGACCACTTTCCATTAATGAAGTTAACTTAAATTCCACTTCTTTTAGTGAAGCCTTTCTGCTTCAACACAACAGTGATAAGAATATTGAAAGTATTGTTATGAAACATTGGGATACACTTACTCATTTTCCTGAAGCTAATAAATATTATACCAAAAGAAAAAAAAATTTGAGAAAAAGGAAATGTACCATCAAAGAAATTTTGGATTAAAACATATGGGGTAATGGTCTCCAGGAGACCTGTGGGGCTTGTCATCCATGTAAATTTATGTAGAATACAGAGGACGTTTATCTTGAAGCTGGAGGGATGAATATCAAGTCCAGGAAATATTAGAGTTGCATTAGTAAGGGGGTAACTTATTTGGCCTGTTGTCAAGCCTGACCCAGTTTTTATATATGTAAAATTTAACATGCTTTGAAGAAGCATGCATATGAACACAGTTTATTACACTGGATACAAGACAGAAGCTAATGCCCTACAAAGACATACCAAGTATGCACTAGTAGTGGTTTTAAGTTTTGCTTTAGATCAGGTCATAAAAGATACCAGGGGTGGACCATGGGAGACCAGGGTTGTATACTGGGGAACTTTACTGGCAAGTGAAATTAGATGCTTGTTCTCCCCTTGTCTCAATGATAATATTTCTGTTTCCAGTGTTTTAAAAATGCAAGCAGCAAAGCTTTAGCTTTGCAGCTTAAATGATGTTTTTTTCTAGTTTAGATATGTTTACACTTTACATTTTTATATATAACAACTTCTAGTGATATGGATTCTGTTTATAAACTTACTATATGCATTTTGTGCTTTATATCATGAACTTGTGTGACATAATTTTTTAAAAAAAACTTTCTAGGTGTGGGTTACCTTGATACCTTAATCATGATTGGGTAATTTAGAACATGTGACATTTCACAAAGTTGTATAATGGTTTTGTTTGCTTCTAAGGCTGTTCTGATAACGTCTTACACTTTACAGACAATAGGATTAAACAATCATTTATTGCAACTACACTCCTGGGATTTTGGTTTTCAGATTACTATGGGATATTTGGTTATTTTGGGTGCCGGGTTGCTGTTGTTTGGGATCAAAAAAAAAGTTTAAGTTATCTGTCAACTAAGCACCAAGCCTAGAGATCGTGTACAATGCAGCCAAGTGGCAAACAATATCTGGGTTAATTTCTGACCAGAAGGAGAATTATGGGACAGGGGAAGAGTCTGAACCTTGGACCCAAAGTCTGAAAGTGACTGAAGTCAGATCCTGGCTGGATCCGATAACCCATTCATTGAGGAATGGTTAGAACAGACAAAATTGTATATTATACTTCACAGGAGCATGCACATTTAAAGCTTTCAGGCACATCCAATAACTATTTTCTCATTATGCACCAATACCTAGAATAAAGGTGTGGAGTAATTACGTCAAAATGAGAAACTTTTCTACCTATCTGTTGAAAAGTGATGAATTTAAAGAAAATTTAAAAAATACTAGTGGAAATGGTTCAAGAGTTGTTAAAACAGACAATTTCTTTTCAGAAGGCAAAGTTAGTGACTGGATACAATGAAAATGGAGTTTAAAACATTGCAGACAACAGGAAAGAAGTAATAGGAACAATATACAGGGGTTGGAAAAAAGTACTGCAGAACAAGGGGAATCTTAAAGAACAAGAAGAGAGGTATGAGTTTAGAAAGGTTGCTGTTTGGCAAATATTTTTGACAAATCCAGAGCACAAAAGCTTTTAGCACAATGTACACAGCAGAAAGTAGAAAGAGTTGTGGTCAGACTTGGGGAACCTACGACAAGGAAACCAACCTGAGATCCTACAGATCTATTAGGGATATTTCGGAAATATTATGAACATTCGTACGAAGCACAGGAATGTGGAGGCCAAGAAAAAGCACTAATAAAAATACTTAAAAAAGACTCAATTATGCCAAGACTAAAGAAAGATGATGCTTGGCAATTACTAGCTAAGACAGGAAGAGAAAAGACTAAACAGAAGTATAAGCAATTGACAGGGAAGTCTTCAGAAACTGACTGTATTCCTGTGGAAGTCAAAGTTAGAAAGGGATAAAGATCTAGGTTTTATTTAATGATATTTTAAAAGACAGGGAACTACCAGCATCTTGGAAGAGTGCTGTTTATTTTATCTTTGTCAACCATGTAGGTAGTCTGATCAGAAGACTCTTTCAGCCATGATCTGTGTCAAGGATGAAAAGATATTACAAAGTACAGTTGTGTAAGAAAACTTAACATGACAGAAGATGTTTGAATGATCACTGCTGCAGTAACTTAAGCTATACTGGTTAGATTCTGCAAAGATATAACAGCCAGACAGCTTCTAGTTTCAAGATATTTCCATGTTCCCATACTGTCAGCTTAATCTGAGCAGACTAAAATGCAGGTTTGGGCTTCAGAGCTTTCATGCCAACAGAGAAAGGCAGAGCTTCGAAAGGACAATGCTAGAGCGAGAGAGAAAAAAATAAGTCCACACCCTGGCAAAAAACACAAGAAAGGAAAAAAAAAGGGGGATGGAGGGAGGGAGCTTCTACTCCAGCAGTAATAATTCAAACATCAACTATTATGTTAAGTTTACTTACACAAATGTACTGTTTTTTTTTACGGACTGATCACTGCTGCAGTAGCCAAAGCTGCACGGGTAGATTATAGCCAAAGCTGCATGGGTAGATTACCACTGCTTTCACATTTTGGGAGGTGAAAGGAGAAGAGAAAAGAAGCCCCTGGAGAAGGGTCCTGGCAAAGCGTGACCTAGACAAGGAATCAAGCTTATAGTGCTTTGAAAAGGTATGCACAGGGGACCAAGTTACTGCTTCTACAAGAACTCTAGAATCCAACCCTTTCTAAAAAGCCATAAATGAAGCCAAGGCCCTGGAAGAATGGGCCTTGACCCTGCCTGGAATAGTATTGTTGTGGTGAGTATAACAGGTAATAACCTTACACACCCATTTGGAAAAGTCTGCTTTGACACAAGTTGTCCTACCTTCACAAGAAATAATTAATCCAAGGATCTGAAAGATTTAGTTCTGTCAAGATAGTATCAGAGTTGTCTGTGGATATCCAAGATATGGAGTACCCCTTTTCCCCACATTTTTGGGTTCAGGAAAGAAAATGGGGAGATGGACAGTTTGGGTTAAATAAAACCTGGATACCACTTCAGGCATAAAAGGAGGTTTAATTCTCAAGGAAACCCTGTCCCAGTGGAAACTGAGTTATGGTTGACTTACCATAAGAGCTTGCAATAAAGATACCCCTCTCTTGCAGAGGTAACAGTAATCAGTAAAATTGTTTTCCATGTTAAGAACCTCAAATCATCCAGGTTAGCTTTTTCAAATGGAGAACATGTTAGCTTCCCTAATGTACAATTCGGATACCATGGAGGGGTTACCAGTTTTCTCGGAGACCTGTTATGCAAGACCCCTTTCAAAAACATTTTAACATGAAAAGGCATTGAAATAGGAGGATCCATGACCAGACATGCTGAAATGGCCATTAAATGAACTTTAATGAAGGAGTAAGAAAGTCCACTGGATTACTATTGGGGAAAACTCCAGTGGCTCTACTCGACAGAGGCACTGGGAACTAAGGTCTGGTGGCATGATGCCAGGGTAATCCTATGGCTAGGCTTGTAAAGGCCCCAGGGCCATTAGCTTAGTACACACCTATGAAGCAATGAACACAAACATTGTAAAAACAGAGAACAACTAGCCCTGAATGGGTGCTGGTTAATGTGTTGGCTCAAACTAGAAAACCTTTTCCATTTGCTAATATATGATCTTCTAATAGCAGGCTTTCTTGCCTATGTTAGTACCTGCTGCACATCGTCAGTAAACTGCTGACTAAAGGGAATTACGGCTGTATCATCCAGTCAGGGTATATCAAATACCCCTGACCTTGTGTGAGTAGTTCCAGTCTGTGAGCAAGCTTGTGGTAATTGCCACTGGCCATTCAGAAAAGAAGGGAAAACCACTGTTGCTTGGGCTAGAAGGCAGTCACCACAATGATCCTAGGGGATTCCTTCTGAATCCTCAGAAGTGCCCTAGATATCAGTGGAAAGGGTGGAAAAGCATTCGGGAACATTTCTGTCCAAGGAAAGGGAAAAGGCATCTGTCTTTCAAGTCTTCTTGCATGGAGTCCTGGAGCAGAATCTTGCCAGTTGACTGTTCAGACAGCAGGCAAACAGAACTACTTCAGGAACTCCCACAGATGGAGCACATCTTCGAAGACCCACTGATCTAGTTTCCATTTAGGAGGTCTGCCCTCACCCTGCTGAGCTCGTCGGCCACACAATTTTGCTCTAACGGGATATAATATGCCTGTAGAGTGCATTGTGCAATATAGTTATATCCAAAGCATGGCTAGTCTGCAGAAAGGGTATGACCTAGCTCCCCCTTGTATGCTTATGCACCACATGACTGTGGTATTGTCTGTAACAACTTGAAGAGGTCTCCAGGACTAAAGATGAGTCAGACAGTTGAGTGCCTTGATCAGGGCAAGCATTGCTTTTGTATTTATGTATTTGCATCTGTCCCTGGTGTGACATAAACCTTGCAATTTTACCCCTCCAGAAATTGCTCCACAAGCAAAGTCAGAGGCATCTGTGGTGACAGAATGCTTTGAAACATGTAAGGAGAAGGGGAGACCCGGATTTAAGGATAGTTACTGTGTCCACCAAATTAATTTCCTTCTGACAAAACCCCAGCACCAGGATTTGCTGGGACCAAAGAGGCTTCAGACTTTATTGTAGCTTTTTAAATGTGGAGTCTTGCCAGGGGTATCATGAGAATCATAGATGCCATAAGACCCAAAATCCTGAGGTATTAATCACAGTGACGAAGTCTGAGTTTAAAAGCTTAGAAATAGATTTGGATATAGAGGTATTTTCCTTGTTGGGAAAAAAAATCTGAACTGAAGTGTCTGACACCCCAGGAACAGAATCTTATGTGAACGAACCAAAAACAGGCTTTGGAATGTTCTCTTGGAATCCCAGTTTCTATACACGATATCTGACTGAAGTGAGAAATTCCAGACACACTGAAAAAGACTCTGATATGATAAGCAAAGTGTCTCAATATGGAAAAATGTGGATACCCATGTAGCCCATAATGAGCTATAACTGGAGCTAGACACTTTGTGAACACTCTTGGTATGGTGGATAGTTCAAAGGGTAAGACAGAGAACTGTTAATGTGATGCAGACACACAAACCTTAGGAAACACATGAAGTCTGAGTGAATAAGGATGCAATAAACATCTTTTAAATCTGCCTGTGCAGTCACTGAGACTTGGTTCAAGGCTGTAGAGAGCACCCCAGCCATGCAAGGCTACAATGCCTTTCCACATTCAGACCTCAATGTGTGTGTGAAAGAACTAAAGGTGAGGTTTATGCATCCTTCATTAAATCCAAAGACACCTCGAGACTGGTACAACAGTAGTTACTAGGAAACTTAAAAGAGTAAGAAGAATTAACATGCTGGGCAGTGAAATCATTTTGAACTTGGGCATGATCACAAACACTTTTAGGAAAGACATATCTAGAACTGGTCTCAAAACATTTTCTTTGGCACTAAAAACATCCTTGAATAAAAACACTTTCCCACCTAGTTTGATGGATGAGAGATTACCCCATGGAAAGGAGGAATTATCTCCCATTGCTATCTGTAACCTTGGTGAATGACCTTCAGAACTCATTTGTCTGACACTATCCATTGCCAAAGAGAAAACTGGAGATTCAGACTTTCTGAAAGTGGGGACAAGGTCCCTTAAACAGTCATTTTGACTTTGGATTGTTCTTTTTTGGGGGTCCCGAATATTTTTTGAACCCTCTTGCCAGTTCTTCTTGAACAAATGCTTACCTGCATTTTGTTGAGATTGTTTAATTTGTATTTTGCCAACATTGGATGAGAGATTAAAGAATCCCTTAGAAACTGTGGAAGAAGAGGGTTGGGAAATCAGAGGTTCTATGTATTAACTTACCCTCTCATCATTACTTTTTGATCACCTCTGCAGCAGAGGTGCCAAAAGCTAAATCTCTACCCAAAGGAGAATTTAAAATTCCACTTTTATCATCTTCTAGGAGGAGAAAGGTCACAGTCAGCTGCCTGTCAGGTGCCAGGATCCATCAAATCATGTATGCACTCAAGTCACTCAGCAACAATTACTGTTATGACTCTGTCATAGTACATGTTGGAGTGAATTACTTGAGATGAACCCCTCTGGATTATATGAAGAGAGACATGACTGAACTCTCAGAGTGTGTGCCCTAGGCAGGTATGTCTGTATCCCTAAATAGCATTCTACCTTCATCTAGGATGATGCCACAATACAGACAAAAAAATGATCGATTTCAATAACTGGCTTAGCTTCTGGTGACACTCCATGGGGATCCAGTACCTGACAGCCTGGGAAGACATGGGTGATAGACCATACTGCTTTGCCAGAGATGGCCTTCACCCGTCTCTTCAAGGTTTTCGGATACTGGCAAAGACACTTGCCTCCCCCATAGTGCCTTTTTTAGGCATTGTCAACACAACAAAATTTCCAACATAAAGAAATCCACTACAGACAAACTCAAGGTCATGCTGCTTAATGCTAGGAGCCTAAAGAGTAAACTGCACTGCCTGCAAGCACTCCTCACCTTGGAAGATGCTGATGCCTGTGCAGTCACTGACACTTGGGTCAAGGTCACAGAGAGCACCCCAGCCATACAAGGCTACAATGCCTTTCACACATTCAGACCTCAAAATGTGTGTGAAAGAATCTAAGGTGAGGTCTATCCAAGTTCATTAAATCCAAATACACCTCAAGAATGGTAAAACAGTACGACTCTCGTGCTACTCCAGGTCCAAATAACTACAGGCAAAACACCCTACCACATCATCACTAGCTACAGGTCCCTCACCATGAACCAGGAAAAGCACATCACTTACCAGGACTTGCTATAGTCACTTAGTCTACAGCCAAACAACTTGGTCATGGGAGATTTCAACTATCCTTCCATCAACTGTGTAACTTACATGAGCACAAAACAAGATCACTCTGAGGTTCCTGGATTTTGTTAATTCAAATGCCATGGAACAGTTGGTCTAAACCCCCACAAGGGGCTCAAATGTCCTACATCTACTGCTCACCATCACTGGGGAGGAAAGAGTCACAGCACTACTCCCTGTGTGTTATCTCACTCAACTCAGTCTTGTTTGAAGTAAAGATAAAACCAGCCACCCCCACAAGAGCAAAAAAACTGAAAGATTTCTCCAAAGCAAACTATAGCCTACTACGCAATGGTATAAAAAGTTTCAAAGTACCTGCTAACACAGCCAACAATGGCTCCTATGCAGAAGACTATACAAATGCTCTATATAGCCACTTTAAAAAATGTATTTACTCAGCTGTACTTGACAGGACTAAACTAGGTCCTCCCGAAAAAAGCAAGCCACCCTGTTGGACTGTAAGTATAAGTTACATAACAAAAGAAAAACTTGGTATCTAAGAATAAGAAGGAACTTACTCAACAGAGGAAGAATACCCTTCACAGCTTAAACAAGCCAATCAGATATCTTGTAAAGTCCTCTAAAGCTACATATGAGACCAAATTATACCCAACTAAAGACAACCATAAGGCATTCTTTAGCTTTGTTCAAAACCTAGTCCAGCTTTGTGTTGAACATATAGTGTATCGTACCCACTCACACTGAACCTGAAGAATATGCCAACCTGCTAGCTGACAGATCTGGCAATAACTTCACACCCCCCTGTCCCCACCAGACATACCTCAAAGTATTCCTGACACCAGTCCTCTACTGAGCGTCTCCAAAGAACAGGTTATACAAGTGCTTGTCAAGGCCAAAAACACGGCCTCTATGGAACCAGACAACATCCCAGGTTGTTTACTAAATCTAAAACAAGACCTAGTGGAACCACTTGGCACTCTCTTTAACCATAGCCTGAGCACTAGCTTTGTTCTGGGAGAGTGGAGAACAGCAAAAGTAATCCCCTTGCTTAAAGGGGGAACATCAACTGACCCAGGAAACTATCGACCCATAGGGCTAACCAGCTTTATCTGCAAGGCCATGGAAAGAATTGCCATGGACCTTATCAATAAGGACGCAGGCAAACCTTCAAACTCTTGACCCAACCCAGTTTGGTTTCAGGTGTACATCGTACTTATTAAACGTGTGGACTTCTTTGAGAATGTCACCAAAACCCTGGATAAGGGCAAAGCATTACATACCACCTATCTTGAGTTAGACAAGGCTTTTGACACAATCCCCCACTCCAGGATCATTGAGAAACTCTCCCAGCTGGCTCACCAACAGAACGCACACTGTCAAAGTTAGGGAGGTCACCTCCACCTGTAGACCAGTTGCCAATGGGGTACCAAAAGGATCTGTGTTGGGCCCTCTACTGTTTGTAATCTATTTCTCTGAAGTCCAGGTAAAAGTAGATGGCCTGCGGCTTACCAAGTTTGCAGATGAATGCAAACTGGGCACAGTCAGAGTCCCCCAACAATGTAAACATACAACAGAAGGGGCTCACAGGCAAATGATTGCTGCCAAAGTCATGAACTAAAACTATATGAAAATAAATGCCTCATTATCCTCTTTGGCAAAGTAGCAGCTCCTGCTAATTATGATATAGACAGCACCCCTCTAAGTTCAAACCCAGTGGTGCGAGACTTGGGAACACAGGTAGACAGCAATCTAAGCATCGATCACCATGTGCCCATAGTAGTAAGGAAAGCCTTCTATTGTGCATCTCATAAATAAGAGAATCGTATCCAAGATTAACGAGGTTATAACTCCACTGTACTCGTCCCTTATCAGACAATGCTCCCTTCTGTATGTATCTCACCAGACACCTGCAGCAAATGGAGAGACCACAGAGGCTTCTAACTAAGATAAGCCGGGGCCTCCAAAATGTGACTTACATGAAAAGACTGAAAAGCTCTGTCACTGTACTCTGCATCACACAGGCTGCTGAGAGGTGACCATTGCCTGGCCTACAGAGCAGTTTCTGACACTGCCCTAATGGAAATGCTGCACATCTGCAAATCAAATGGGACAAGAGTTGCTCATTCCAGGGATCTCAACCTAGCCTGTGACATTAACAAACCATGTTGGCTAAGCAAATACATCTCACAAAGATTGCTAATCCTCTGATATAAGCTCCCACTTTACATGGAGCACAGCTCCTCAATGACCCTATTTAAGCAGAACCTTGGCTATTGAATGGGTGACTGTAAATTCAGTCCCGAGGGTGGCACCTATGTCCCTCATGTAAAGGGGTAGTCAGTGCTGATCACAGAATCTCTCTAACCACCACCATCTAACTATGAGCAATTAGGGCCGCATGGGTTTTCTACATGGCTAGGCTTGTAAAGGCCCTTGGGCCATTAGCCTTGTAACCTCCTACAAACCTATAAATAAAAAATAGGGGATTCTGCTTCGCATTCTTCTGATAAGAAAACCCAAAGATATGTTGACACCGTAACCTTTTACAATGTTTCAAAGGAAAATGCTTGAAAGACAGAAAAAAACACAGGAGTTGGCTAGAAGAACTGGGAGTACCTTGGACTTGAACCAGAGTCTGGTGTAGGGAGAAGGAGCTGAAAAGAAAAAACAGTAAATTATGAATAAATGAGAGAACAGAAAGCATCAGTCACATTTGTGAAATATAGCTTTACAAGAAAAAGTGGCTAAGAAAGATTGGACTTTTGCTATGTTAAATTTTTGGGGGGAATGAAATGCAAATGCCCTTCTTCATGTCATTAAGGTTTGGAAGGACACTAAAAGGAAAACAAAAAGTAACAGTAAAACTATTTTTGTTCTTAAATGTATTTGTATAAAACATTTCATTATATAAATTGTGTTATACAATAAAGCATTTTCAGTGATTTTTGTGTCATAGACACTAAGGTAAAAAAGTACTGTTTTCTTTTTAGTTCTAGAAATGTAGATATTACCAAAGATGGTTGCACACTGAGTAATAACTTAATTCTAGCTCTCCAAGTGAGAAAACAGAAACTAAAGCAGAGAAAGCCAACAGACTTGTATTGCTGGGTAAATTTCAGTAACTAGCTAATAAGTGCATTCCCTGGACGCCAGAAAAAAAGAAATAAGAGGACCTGAAAGAAAATCAGCTACAAAAGGTGACTCTACAAAAGGTGAAAGAAAAACAAAACACTGACTGGGAAGAATGCTGCAGCTGTTCAGCAAAAAGCAGTGCGAGCTCCAGACATGACTTCCGGTAACCTAGAGGAAAGTATAGACAACTGTATACAGACTTGATTAAATAAAATGAAACACGGAAGGAGTGTAACAACTCAAACAACAAAAGGTTGGAAAAATGGAAGAAGCTTTAAATAGATGAGGTGATAAAACTGCAAAAATCAGAGGTCGAAATGAAGAAAAGGCTGGCTGAATACGAGACTGCTCAAGGAGAGATATTCCAAAAAATAATAGAATTAGAGGATGGAGCACATAGGGAAAACCTGAGATCTGCTGTACCAGAAAAGCTGAAGGAATAGATTGTGTTAATTTTATGAAAGCACAAATAAACAACTGGACTGCTATTCCACAGCAGTTGTTAAATGAAAGGGCACATCATGTACATGCTCCAAACCTGGCTATGAGAAAGCAACCTAGACCTTTAACACTAAAGATGTAATCCTACCAGCAGGAGTTGATTCTGACAAAACTGTGCCAGGACAAAGTGCTAAAAGTGGGAGACATCAGAGTGTTTGCAAAGAATGAATACTTACTGTACACCAGGCAGAAGAGAAGCACATTTATTCCACTATTTAGGTAATGTCGAAAAGCATCCTGCTGTACCCAGCTTTCTTCAAAATATTATTTTCTGGAGGGACAACATTTTTTGACACAGTACAGGCTAAGGAGAAAATAGAAAAGTCTGTCCAACAAAAAGTGGTGTGTGAAACAGAGGAGGATTCTGCTACTCGTTTGTCTGGTAATAAAGACCACAGAGACATTCTGCCAGTGCAACCCTTTGCAATATTTCAACAGAAAATGCTTGAGAGAAGGAAAGAAAAAAGCACAAAAGTTGACTAGAAGAATCGAGAGTATATTGGAATTTAAACAGATACAAGGCTTTGGAGATGGACATGAACAGGAATTAAACCAGTAACTTGGAAATTGACAAATGAGAGATTACAAAGCAATAATTATATTTGTGAAATATGACAGAACAAGACTTTTTTGAACTTTGTTAAATTTGTAGGGGATGCTAAAGCATATGCCCTACTTCATGTCATTAATGTTTGGAAAAATACTTAGAAGACGGGAAGAGAAAGGAGAAAGTTAACAAGTAAAAAAAAAAATTTTCTTAATAGTAATATTTTACAGTGCATGATTTTCTTTGTACTCTATCAAGTTTACTCAGTTATTTTTTTTTTAAGTGTAATGGGGATACTAATGTAAACAAGGAACTTCTCTTTTTCCCCTTCTATCTTTCTCCTTGTTCAGTTTTAAGAAAAAAAAAGAAGCAAAGTTTGGTCAAAAGAGCATGGCAAAAGACAAACTGATGTACTTTTTTTCATTCTTGCATAGGGGAATGACTGAATTAAGGCCTTAGCTTGATCTAGTAACAAGTTCTAAGAGAAAGCAAGTAAATGAAAAAAAAATATTATAAAGCTTTTTTCTAGCAAATAAATGCATGCTTAATAGCAACCCTCTATTTGGTCCACATGCCTCCATGGAGACAATTTGATAAAGGGATATGGCTAGGAAATAATGTTTTCTGAAAGCATTCAAGTGTTTTCCCAGTTGGTAGAGCTACAAAGATAAGTCAAAACCAGAAAGCACTTAGTAGAAGGCACAGGCTAAACCATGAGTCTTACCATGGGTAAGCTTTCTTTTAGGTTAGCTCAAGACTAAGTGTAGTTGTCAGTTTGGGGCACTTGATCCCACTGGGAGGGTAAAACTTCAATATTTGAAAATGTACACGGTTTTGTGCGTTAGTAATTTTATAGGTTTTGGGGGGGCACTGGGGTGTTTTTTTTTTTTTTTTTGTTGTTTAAAGGCTTTCAAAAAATGTTTTGTAAGATGTGATACAGACTCAAATGGATATGACAAGAAACAACTGTATAAAAGATCAACCTGACAAACAGTGCGTGCATGCAACACAAAAGCTATAACTAGACATTTAACAAAAAAGCTGTTACACAAACAGTGAGAATAACACACTTTTTAACACAACAATGCTTTCTGTAATGTTTTCAAATATCAATGGTCTCAGATAAATACAAAAAAGAAAGAGTAGTGAACTATATTAAAAATGTACAGTGCAAATAGCTATGTTACAGGAGAGACACTTGAAAGAACTGAACATGTGAATTTAATAAAGAAAGACTTTCAGAATGGTTATTCAGTAGAATACCTGGGACAAAGGAAAAAAAGAGTAATAATATTAATTACAAGAGGAGCTCCAACAGTGATCAAAGACGATAAAAAATAAATAAATAAATAAAAAAAAGAATGTTAGATTTGTAATACTTAGGGACTACTGGCAAGGGAGGAGGATTACACTGGTATGTATTTATAGTAAACCAGAAACGGCTATAATGGAGCTTTAAAGATTCTGGGGAAAAACCATGAACTTTCAGCAAGTAATATTACTTATAGCTGGGAATGGAACTGAATTTGAAGCACGGAAGATGTGTCTGGGGGTCCCCAGAAGGGAAAATATAATGGAGGATAGATTTTTGTAGAAATTTATGAAAGTATTTGGCATGGATGATGTGAATTCATTATTAAGAGTTTGAAGTAAATTACTCCCCAAGATACAAAAACTGGGTTTGGCTAGACAGAATTTACATTTCACAGGAACATGTGTATTTAATTGAAAGTCTTGATAGGAACCCAATAACTATATCAGGTAATGTGCCAACAACAACCAAAATAAAAGCACAAGGTAATTAAATAAAAATGAGACAGTGGAACTTTCCCACCTATCTGTTCAAAAGAGAAATGTAAGGAATGGGTAGTAGAAATCAAAAACTATTAGAGAAGATAACAATTTCTTCTGAAAATAGTGAGTTGGAGAAAAACAGGGTGGAAATAAAAGAAAGGGAAATATAGTTTAGAAGTAACAAGAATTGTTTAGAGAGACTAACAGATGTTAAAGTACTGCAAAACAGGGGGAATCTCGCAGAACAATAGGAGGAGCAACTACAGAATGCTAAACAGAAAATAAGGGATTACCTCGATAATATGTATGAGGTTAGAAATACTGCTGTTAAGCAACTGTTTTTGATAACTCTATAGCACAAAAACTTTTAGCACAACTCAGGCAACAAAAAGTAGAAAGGGCTGTCCTCAAACATGGACAGCCTGTAACAAGGAAAATGACAGGAGCTCCTGTAAAAATATTAGAAATATTTCGGAAATTCTATGAAAGTCCGTATAAAGTAGAGAAATATGGAAATCAAGAAAAAGTACAAATGGAAATGTTTATGGAAGAATTAAATACGCCAATTTCAGAGACAGATAAGGGTCAATTACTAACAGGATAGGAGGACACAAGACAAAAATGCTGATGTATAACCAATCCACAAAGTCCCCAGGAATACATGGTATTCCTGTGGAAGCTTGGAAGCTAGGAGGGAAAAAATGATAAAGATCTGGAAGGTTTTGTTTAACAGTATTTTAAGAGGAGGAGAAGTAATTTCCTGGAAGAAAGCAGTGGTAGGTGTAATAACTAAATAGGGTAAAGACCCCAGCAGATCCAGCTTCATATAGGCCCATTTCAATTTTAAACCACAATTACAATGTGTTTGTCTATAATGGCTAAAAAATGGCAAAAGTGATACCAAAACTGATAGATATGGATCAGTGTGGTTTTGTGGAGGGGTGGCAAACATTTGACAAAATTAACACCACTGATGATCCAGAAGGAATTAGAATGTAAGAAGATACCACTGTTGTTGGTGGGTCTTGATGCAGAGCAAGCATTTGACAGAGTAAGCTGGAATTTTATGAGCAGGACAATGGAAGCATTTGCATTTCCTTGATAAAAGTATAAGGTTGACTAGGAGGATACATGAATGATCAGAGGTGAAAATTAAGTGGGTGGGGTCCTGTCTGAAAATTTCTGCTTGAGGAAAGGAACAAGGCAAAGGTTTTATCTTTCTCCCTTTGTTATTTACATTATATTTAGAACCACTGGCAAAGAAAACAAGGAATTCAGAAATTCAAGAATATAATTGGTACGGTAGTCAAGAAAAGCTTTGCAGATGATATTTTATACCTGATAAAACCAGAAAAGGCCATTTCAGTGTTGTGGAACATTTTGAGACAGTTTCAAATCTTTTCAGGATACAAAATGAATGAAGATAAAACGGAGGCAATAGCGGTAAATTATGTACCCACACACAAATAGGTTCAGTAATATCCATATTTATGGGGACATAATAAGATGAAGTACTTAGAAATATGGATTAAAACAATTCTGGTTTGGCAGATAAGGATATTTGGAAAGAGACTAAAAAGATAATACAAAAACTGAGAAATTGGAAGCGCTGTTACACGGATATGGATTGCAAGATGTGAGCAGTTAAAATATTGTTAGTCCCTTTAGTCATATACAGGTCAGGACTATTTTTATCAACCAGAGAAGTTGTGAATAGCAATTAATAAAGAGTTGAAGGATTTTATCTGGGAGGGAAAGACAAGAGTCAAGTGAGATAAGCTGATTCTTCCAATAGAACAAAGGGGAATGGGGACTACCTGATTTGAAGGGGTAATTTCAGAGCTACATTGTTAAGGCTCCTATATGTACACAAGCAGAAACCTATAACTCAAAGGGGAAAGGTATGATTATGAAAACAAGGGGAAGGTCAAGAAACAAGGACAGACTGGGATTTTGAGATGCAGACATTTAAGGACAATAACAATAAACATACAGCATATTATATTCATAAAGTAGCAGAAAGTATTCTAAGAACTAAGCCAACACAGGAATGTAGAAAGGAGATTCAGCTGATAGAAATGGCTGCAATTAGGGATACAGACAAAAGGCAAGAGGGAGCTGGAATTTATTGGAGAAAACTGGCAAAGAAACCAAGGTATTTGGCAGCAAATAACTAGAGAGGGAACAGTAACAGAAGTGGAAGATGCCAATAATTCATTTGGACTCCAGGTTAGAGACTGCCTTCAATATCAAGGACTGATATCAAAGTACAGGCAAAGAGAAAGAAATGGGGGGGGGGTCCTATATAGAAGACCATCACTAACAGAGTTTTTATTAGAATCTAGAACAGAAGCTGCTGTTAAAAAAGGAATAATTAATAGAGCATATAAAATATTGCATAACTATAAGAATCAATCAGAGGAGGTTAGAAAGGTTTATAAAGAGACTGGATAAGCAATTCACAAAGAAAAAATGGGGGATATATGTATGTCTCAAATATACAACAAAATCTACAAGATTTAGGATTTTTGCTAGGAAATGCTTACATAGGTATTTTACAACCCACGTAGGCTGCAGAGAATTTTTACTCAGGTAGACAGAAAATTTTGGAAGTGCAATGGGGAAGAAAGAGTTAACTGGGAACATATTTTCTGGGAGTGCAATGAGTTGGCAGACGTCAAAGATGCCCTTGCAGACTTCTTTATCAGAGATAGTGGGTGAGCAAATTGGTGTACCTAGGGAAATGATTTTTCTGACTTAAGATACAGAATCAGAATTGCCTAGACATAGTAAGGCCTAGAAAATGGAAATCAAAATATAAACAAACTGTACTAGAAGTAGTGAATATAGTAAGAGATAAAAGAACTGGAATTAAGATCTTTAGAAAAGGGTAGGAAGGACCAAACTGCATAGGAAAAATGGGAATTGTGGGAACAATCTGTACAGGGAAGGAATGAGATTTAAAAGAAGGCATGATTTGAATGAGCTACATAATGTTTGACTGACAATGATTGGTCAGATAGGTTATGTATAATGTTTGCAACTAAGATTATGTCAATATGGTCTGTGACATACAATGCAACTAAGATTATGTCATGTTATTTTCATTTATATAAATACATGACTGCCTATGTTATAAGTGATAATTTAATAAAGATGTTTTTTGATTAAAAAAATAAATGTAGATATCACAATGGAAAAGAAAGGCCAGACAAAAGCATGTTAAGATTAATAAGATAGAATTTTTGTCTGTTGGGATGGGAAATTAGTTGTAAAAAAGCACCACTTATAACACAATGTAGCTGAAATGTTTTCTTTTACTTTTGCACAGGTGAATGGATTAATGCCCTTGGCTTAATCTAATAATTTTCTTTTGTAATCATGTGTACTATGTGCTATAAAATAAGAGGAAAATGTAAATTCAATGAAAATATTTAACTGCTAAAGGAAAAGTTAAGTGTGAGTTTAAAAGTCTGTAGCTGGGGGACGAGGGCAGCTGTACATTCTGTTCTTACACTTCCCAGGTGACACACTGACTCTATGGTCCAGACAATACGTCTCGAGAGCACTGGACATTGTTTGATGAACAAAACAAAATTAAAATTTACAAGGGCAAGCAGCTTAGTAAAACAAATCTGAAATTAAAGGAAGTGAGAAACAGATAGTTTTCCTTGTACCTAAACATCTTAATGCATTTATTAGAACAGTGTATAATTTAGTTTTATTTAAAAATAGTCAAGTGCACTTTTTCTTAAGACTAAAATGTAACATTTTCTGAGAGCATACAAGTTGTTTCTCACATCTGGGAGGGGAATAAAGATGAGCAAAGAACAGGCAGCAATTAGTAAGTAGGAGCACAGGCTAGAACATGTGCTTTAGCAAAGACAAACTTAAATTTAGGTTAGGTAATGCCGCTGCGTGCAGCTGTTGATTTGGGATAACTGTCACTTCTCCAGGAGTGTTGAAGATGTGCATAATTCTGTGTTTGTTTATAAGATAATAAGTCATGGAGGTGTTCTGGGGTGTTTTTATTTTTATTTTTGTCATAGTTCTCATTTTGAAATAAGTTGCAGGTTCAAACTGAGATGACAAAAAAAAACTGTAGAAAAGATTGACACAGCAAACATTAGTGGGTGCATCTAACACAAAAGCTGACTAATGTAATAGGTGGTTATAATAACTTTTCCTAATGGCTACACTATCCCTATTTTTGAACATGAATGGCCTCACTGGTATAAACAAAAAAGTAAGGGTAAAATTAGACATGCAGAGTGCAAATAGCAATGCTATAGGAGACACATTTAGAAAGAAGTGAGCATGTGAATTCAATAAAGAAAGCATTTCAGGGTGGACATTCAGCATAATATCAGGAACAAAGGAAAGTGTGGGAAATGGTAAGCACTTGCACTAACTGCTAGAGGAGCTTCTATAATGATAGAAGAGGAAAAAAGATAATAGTACGTTTATGGTAATAAAAGGCTACTGGCAAGGAGTGGGGTATGCTGGCATGTATTTATATTCCATCTAAAACTATTATGGAGTTTAAGAAAATTTTATGAGAAATAATCAGCTTTCAGCAAAGAATATTACTTATAGGTGGGGACTGGAACTTAATCGAACAGTGAGAATATATCTAGTGGACCCAGAAGGGAAAATACAACAAAAAAGGTTAGATGTCTGAAGAAATTTATGAAACTATTTTCTACAGAATTCAGCAGTAGGAACTCTTGACAGAATTTACATTATTCCTTACTGTACTACATTAGACATTATTCCCTACTGTACTAGACTAGCCACTGGGCTAGATTAGACACATTATATTTCACAGGAATGTGCTTTTAACTGAAAGTTTCATCACACATCCAGTAACTATTTCAGAAAATGTACCAATAACAACAAAGATAAAAATTCAGGGTAATGAAGCAAAAAGACACTGGAGAGGAACCTAGGGAATAGGTAGCAGAAATTACTTGATGGTTATTAGGGAAAACAGAAATTTCTTTAGAATTTATAGCTAGTGAGAGGGATAAAATGAAAGTGAATTTAAAAACTGGGTAGAAATAAAAGAAAAAGAGGAACTGATGAGGTTGAAGTATTATAGAATAAGGGGAATCTCACAAAACAAGAGGTGCAAATGCAGGTTGCTAAAAAGAAAAAGGAATATCTGGCTACATTAACCTGCCCAAGCAACAAGGACCTCCGAAGCTGAAATGAAAAACACCAGTCACAACCAAAGTGTCACATAGCTCACAACACCAGTGTGCCACCCAACAACAGCCCCTAAGGCAAGACAACGTGCCCAACACTTTAGTCATATGTGACTCTATAGTCAGGCACACAGATGTCCCACTCACCAGGCTGAACAAGGAAAAAATTACAGTCAGCTGCCTGTCGGTTTCCAGGATCCGCCACATCACGCATGCACTCAAGTCGATCCACAACAAGTACAAATATGACTCTGTCGTTGTCCATGCTGGAGTGAATGACTTGAGACGTACCTCCCTGGACTACATGAAAAGAGACATGGAAGAGCTCTCAGATCATGTGGCCCAAGCAGGTATGACCCCTAGCCCCGAGTAGCATCCCTGCCTTCGCCCAGAATGATAGCACAGTATAAGGACAAAATGATTGACTTCAACAATTGGCTAAGTTTCTGGTGTCATTCAAAGAGGATCGTTTATCTGTATGCCTGGGATGACATGATCGACAGACCACGATGTTTTGCCAGGGATGGTCTGCACCTGTCGCCCCTGGGATTCAGGTTACTGGCTAAGGCCCTTGCCACTCCTTATAGTGCCTTTTTTAGGCAAGGCTCAAAGGACAAAACCACCACTGTAACAGATATAAGCATGCAAAATCTGAAGGTAATGCTACTCAATGCTAGACGTCTAAACCTAAAAATGCACTCTCTTGAGGCACTTCTAAAAAATAAATATCTGTGCAGTAACTGAGACCTGGTTCAAGGCTCCAGTGAGCACCCCTGCAATACCAGGCTACAACTCTTACCACACTTTTCGACCACCAAACCAAGACCAAAACACTAAAGGCAGAGGAGTGTCCATATTCACCAAAGATATTCACACCTCCAGGCTAGTTGCCCAACACAATGCATCTGAAATTCTACAGGTACAACTAATAATAGGTAAAACTGCAATCCAAATTGTAGCTTGCTACAGATCCCCCACTACTGCCCCATGATTCTCACTACACCTTTCCAAACATACTGGAAAATATTAAGATACAACCAAACACCTTAATACTGGGTGATTTCAACTACGCTGCCATTAATTGGGAAAACTATTCGGGCACCAACACCTTAGCCCATGGTTCTTGGAATTCATAAATTCCATTGCCCTGGATCAACTAATCCATAGTCCCCACCAGGGGCTCAAATATCATAGACCTGGTCATTACCAACATGGGAAGATCGATGCTCCAAGCCAGTGGTCATCCCCTCGTTGGTCAGGTCTAACCATAAGCTAATCACCCTTGACATCCACATCCTACCCCACCCCCAGTAGGGAAACCTTCATAAAAAACTTCTCTAAAGCTAACTTCATGCTACTCAAGTCAGAAGTGGCAAACTTCATGACACCCATGCAGATGGGAACTGAAAGTTGGACTGCTGAATCCTACACTAAGGCACTGTACGAGCACATCCACTCATGCATGAATCATGCCATTCCAAATAGAACCAAGATGCTCTCCTCCAAAAAAAAAAAAAAAAAAAAGGAAGCCAATCTGGTGGTCCCCTGCCATAAACAAACTATGCAACAGAAGGAAGAAACTGTTGCAAAAAAGAGGAAAATCCCAGGATGCAAAATACTCCCTTACCAGCCTCAGTAAGAAGCTGAGATCCCTCAAAGTACTCCAAAGCTAGTTACGAAAATAAAATTGCCAAAGAGTCTAAGGACAACCACAAGGCATTCTATAGTTATGTCAAGAATCTAAATGGCAATGCTTAGATCTGTTCTGAGCTGCAACAGAATGGCATTAAATATACTGATACCAAGGATATTGCCAATATCCTGACAGATCGATTCAGTGCCAACTTCACCCCCCTCATCCCCTAAAGGGCCCAGCTCAATACCAAATGATTGCCAAATTCCAGTAATCGCAACCACACAGGTAAAAAATGCACTCTCCAAAGCTAAGAATACAGCATCCATGGGACCAGACGAAATCCCGGGCTGTGTACTACATGAACTACAAAATTAACTGGCATCTCACCTGAGTGTCATGTTTAATCATAGCCTCACCTCAGGCTTTGTGCCCAATGAGTGGCACACAGCTACAGTTATCCCACTCCACAAGGGGGGATCCACCTTGGATCCTAGGAACTATCGTTCCGTCAGTCTGACGAGCCTGATCTGCAAAGCCATGGAATGCATTATCATGGAACTTATAAACAAAGGCAATGGCAACCTTCAAACACTGGACCCCACCCAGTTTGGTTTTGTGAAGGGCCGATCTTATCTCCTCAACCTGATAGACTTCTTCAAATCAGTATCCATAGCCGTGGATGAGGGCAAGGCAGTCCACACAGCCTATCTGAACCTCACCAAGGACTTCGACACCACCCCCCACTCTGGAATCATAGATACACTTACTAAGCTGGGCATTAATCCCCATTTCACTCGATGGGTTGCCAACCGGCTTACTGACAGAACCCGCACTGTAAAAGTAGCCGACTCAAAATCCAGATCCAGACAAGTGGAGTACCTCAGGATTCAGTCCTGGGACCGCTCTTGTTTGGCATCTACTTCTCTGAAGTACAGGCCAGCACTAAGGGACTCTGGCTTACAAAGTTTGCAGATGACTGGAAACTGGGAGCCATTATTGAATCCCCAAATGATGTGGATATTCTACAAAAGGGCCTTACAGAAACAGATACCTGGTGCCAGAGCCATGGGCACAAGGTCAATGCCAAGAAATGTATAGTTATTCCCTTTGGGAAAAACCATGTATCCATGAATTACCGCATAAGTGGCAGTACACTAAACACCGAAAGTGTGATAAGGGACTTAGGGACACAAGTGGACAGTGGTCTCACCTTCGATAACCACATCACCACAACAATCAGGAAATCCTTCTATGTGGCACACCTCATCATTAAGGGCTTTTCATCCAGAAAAAAAGGTAGTCATTAACCCACTGTACTCATCCCTCATTAGACCCATTACAGAGTATAACTCTATGTTTGGTATGTACCTCACAAGACATCTGCAACAACTGGAAAGGCCATAGAAATACCTCACAAAGAATCACAAGCCTAAAGCAGATGCCCTATGCTGACCATCTAAAAAAACTCCAGCTATACTCTGTCACATATCGCCTGCTCAGAGGCAATCTCTGTTTAACTACAAGGCCATGTCAAACCTAGAGCTGTTGGACATGCTACACTTAAAGAAATCCCAATCCCTCAAAGCCACATGCTCCAGGGATCTAAACCTGGTCATCGCAATGAACAAAACATGCTGGAGGGATAGGTTCCTGACCAAGAGACTCCCCATACTCTGGAATAGACTGCCCATACATATCAAGCTGAGTGCCTCTTTGGCACTCTTCAAAAAGAACCTTGACGATTGGATGGGAGATAGGAAACTCACCCCAGGGATCACGTCAATCGCCCTGTTACGGGACCAGGGAAGTAATAGCCAGGGAACTGTTATGGCTAGGCTTGTATAGGCCCAAGGGCCGATAGCCTAGTACTAACCTATGAACCTATACGCATGAGTATGGAAAGACTGCTGTTAAAGAACTTTTTGTTAATGCTAGACAAGAAAATCTTTTAGCACAATGCCTTAGCTGACAAAAAAGTAGAAGGGGTTATTGCTAAACTTAGAGAGCCTATAATGAAAAATAAAAATAGATCCTGTAGAGGTTTTAGAGATATTTCAGAAAAGATATGAACATTTGAATAAAGCAAAGAAATGTGGAAATCCAGAAAGAGCACAAATGGAAATATTTATGTTAGACTTAAGTATTCCAAGCTTAGAGATAGAGGAGGCTCAACAATTAACACATAAGACAGGAGGAAATGAGATAAAAATGGTGACATATAATCAATCTGCTGGAAAATCCCAAGGATTAGATGCTATTCCTGTGAAAGTTTTTGGAATCTAGGAGGGGAAGAAAGCGATTAACTATTTTAAAATAAGAGAAAGCACCAACATTCTGGAAGAAAGCTATGGTGGCTGTAGTACCTAATGATGCTAAAGACCATTTCAATTTTAAACCATGACTGGAAAGGGTTTATGTCCATAATAGTTAAAAGAATACCAAAGGTGATGCCAAAATTCAGAGACATGTATCGATGTGGTTTTGTGGAGGGAAGGCAAACATCTGACAGCATTAATAGAACAATGTTGATCCAGAGGGAAGCAGGATGTAAAAAAATACCACTGTTGATGGTGTGTCTTGATGCAGAGAAAGCATTCGACGTAAGCTGGAATATTATGACTTAGACAACGGAAGCATTTGCATTCCCTAATACAATAATAAGGTTAATTAGGAGGATATGTGAAGGATCAGAGGCAAAATGTAAAGTGGGAGGGTTCCCTCTGATAAGATGCATCTGAAAAGAGAAACCAGGCAGGGGTTTCCCCTTTCCCCTTTGTTATTTAAGATATAATTAGAGCAATGAAGAAAATAAGGAACACAGAAATTTAAGGATATAATTGCCATGGTAATCAAGAAAAGTTGGCTTTATTTGCATAGGATATTATTTTGTACTGATAAATCCAGAAAAGGGCATCTCGGTTTTGTGAAATATTTTGAGATTTTTTCAAATCTTTTTGGGATATAAAATTAACGAAGATAAAATAAAGGCTATAGTTGTAAACTATGTACCAACACATGAATTGGGCTCAACAATACCCATATTTATGGGGACATGATAAAATTAAGTATTTAGGAGAAAGATTTATAAAATATTCTGTTATGGCACCTAAGGATATATGGGAAGAGACTATAAAAAAGACCATACAAAAACTGAGAAAATGGAAGATTTTGTTTTTGGATATGGACATCCAGATATTTTGTGCCTTTCGGCTTTTCCCGGTTAGGGGTTGCCATAGCGGAAGTCCGGTCCGCTAATGATTGGCAGTTGATTTTTACGTACCGGCTTGCCAGGCCTGACGCACAACCTTCAACGAAGGTATGCCCATTTACGCATGTCTCCACGCAGAAGACGCTCTAGCTGAGAATTGAATCGGACAGCGTTTTACTGTGAGGCGACAATGCTACCGCAGCACAGCCAGATATAAGCAGTGAAAATATTTTTACTCCCTTTAGTTTTACAGATAATTCAGGCATAATTTCTATCAACCAGACACTAAAAGAACTGAAGGTTTTTGTCTGGGAGGTGAATGGGCAACAGTCAAGTGGGAAAAGCTGACCCTTCCAATACAATAAGGTAGTTTAGTATTACCTGATTTGAATGGATATTTTAGAGCTACACAGTTAAGGCTCACATATACAACACAAGCAGAAATATTAAATTCAAAGCAGAAAGGCATGACGACGAAGCAGTGGAGAAATTCAGGAAATATGGAAAGAGTGAGATTTTGAATGCAGATCCAGAACAGCCGCCATACAAAATATTATATTCAAAAAGTAGTAGAAAGTATGCTAAGAGATATGCTAGCAACAAAATGGAAAAAAAGAGACTTTGCTGATGGGGTGACTACAATTAGGGATACAGAAAAGACGAGAGAGGCTGGAATTTATTGGAGACAACTGGCAAAGGAACCATGTTACTGAGTGCAAACAATAAGGAGAAAGGTAATAGAATGGGAATAGGCCAAGATTACATTTGGACTGCAGGCTAAAGACTGACTTCCCTAGCAAGGACTGATATCAGAAGATAGGTAGAGAAAGTAATAGGGGATCCTAAGTAAAAGAACAACACTGATATAGTTTTTAGTTAAATCTACATCAGACACTGTTGTAAAAAATGGATGATTAGTAGGCACTTTGGGAAGAGACTGGATAAACAATTCACAAAGAAAATGGTAGGATATTTTATAAATATATATATAGATATAAATGTATATATACATTTTACACATTTTAAATATATATATATATATATATATATATATATATATATATATATGACACACACACACACACACACACACACACACACACACACACACGTACGTGTGTCTGTTTCCCAAATATGCAAAGTCTAGAAGAATTAGGATTTCAGCTTGTGTGTGTTTGCATAGGTATTTCTGTACCCCAGGCATACTCCAAATAATTTTTCCTCAGGTAAATTGTTTATGTTAGAGGTAAGATGGGGGAAGAAAAAGGTAACTGGGAATTTATTTTTGGGAGAGTAATGAGCTGACAGACTTTAAAAATTCCCTGCACACTACTCTGTCAGAAATACTGGGGTAAGCAAATTGGTGTAACTAATGAAATGGTTTTATTGACCTCTGATTTACAATCTGAATTGCCCAGACATAGTATTGCCTTGCTGAGTTTAATTCTAGTGTGTATCAAAAAAGCAATTACTAGAAAATGGAAATCAAAAAACAACTGTACTAGTGAATATAGCAACACAGATACACATGCTGGAAACTAGGTCTTTAGAAAAGGGTAGGAGCAACCTACATTGAAAAAAATGGGAGTTGTGGGAAATTACACGCAGAATAATGTTTTGGAA
Source organism: Protopterus annectens (assembly GCF_019279795.1). Lineage (NCBI taxonomy): Eukaryota > Metazoa > Chordata > Ceratodontiformes > Protopteridae > Protopterus > Protopterus annectens. Next base: position 596,647,415 of record NC_056725.1, on the reverse strand, counting down.
GAATGAGATTTAAGGGAAGACAGGAATCAGGAATTAAATATCCTATGTAATGATGGAGTGACAATGATTGTATAGAACATTATATGTGGTATATAATGTTTGTGACTAAAAATATGTCAGTATGATTTTTCATTTATATAATGTATGATTGCCTATGCTGTGATAATTCAATAAAGATATTTTTAAATTAAAAAAAATGTTCAAATAATGTAGTTTAACCCTCCTACTAGGAACAATTGTCCCAGACTGACAGCTACACTACAGGCTTTAACTGACCTACAATTAAGGTTATGCATGCTAAGACACATCAATACAGCCGGTGCTTCTACTTACACTAAGCACTGTCCGCTTTTGTCTTATCTTTACTCCTCCACCAGATGTAGAAAATAACTTGAATGTTTTCAGAAAACATTACCTTTCAGTCTTAAAAAAAAAGTACTGCCTTCTTATGTCTCCATAGAAACATAAGAACCAGATGCATAGTTGCCTTCAGCTACAAGCTTCTCATGGTACACCGCCTCATCACATTTAGTCTTCTAATTTACTTGCTTCCCCTTAAAACGTGTTGCTAAATCAAGGCAATGGCCTCAATCCAGTTATTCCCCTATACAAAAGTAAGCAGCAGCACATCAACTCTATATCATGATCTGTATACTTTTGCACACCATCCTTCATCTCAAAAACCCAAGATTACAGTCCATTATCTTAAATATGCTTTTGTTCAGGCATTCTTCTCTTTTTACACTGCAATTCCTAGATTTCTTAAAGTAAGAAAAAAGGGGTACCTGTTTACTTTAGTATCCTTAACACACAAATAACTGAAAATGCTTTACTATACAACATGAAGTTTATGCCATGAAGTGTTTCATAAAAATACTTTTAACAAAAATAGTTTTACTTAATAACCTTTTTCCCCTCCAACGTTCTTTCAAATATCAGTGACAAAGTAAGGCAAACACTTTGGAATCCCCTACAAATTTAAAGTAAAAAAAAAAAAAATTTCTAGGTTTTCTTGTTTAGCCATATTTCACAAATGTGTCTGATGCTTTGTAATCCCACATTTATTCATTAATTAATTTCAGAGTTGCAGGTTTTCTTCCTGCTGATCTCCATCTTCCCAACTCCAGTCTCTGGATCATTTGCAACATACTCCCAATTCTTACTTCTGTGATTTTCTCTATCTAGCATTTTCCTTTGGAATATTGGAAAGAGTTTCACTGGCAAAGTCTTTCTATGAGTTTTATTATCAAAACAAGAAGCAGCAGAGTCACATTCTGTTTGACAGCTTACTGTCTTGTTGGGCAAACTTACGTATTTCTCTCTCGGCCTCTTCTGCATCAAAAACTGACTAGGATCCTCCAGGTAAAAACATTCTGAAGATAGATGGATACAGCAGCTTGAATCTCATACCTGCCTCTTGACATTCCCTGTTTACTGGAATACATTTGCTCCTGTTCTGTCTGGTCGACAGTGAGTGCTCATTTTCGACAGCACACTACTGTCTCTAGCTTTTAATACTTTGCCCTTTTGCCACAGTTTTGTCAGAGTCAACTTTTTCTTCAGATAGGATTGCATTTCTACTAATACTGGTCTTGGCTGCTTTCTCATGGCCAGGTTTGGAGCATACATATGATGTGCCCTTTGAATTAACAACTCCTGCTGTGGAATACCAGACCAGGTGCTTATTTGTGCTTTCATACAATTAAAATAGTCTGTTCCTTCCAGTTTTCTCTGGTACAGTACAAAATCTACAGTTTTCCTTCATGCTCTGTCATCTAATTGTAAGATATTTTGAAACATCTCTTCTTGAGCAGTATCATACTTAGCCAGACTTCTCTTTATTTTGACCTCAGATTTTTGCAGTTCTATCACCTCATTTGAATATCTGTTTAAAGTTTCTTCCATTTTCTAGCCTTTTGTTATTTAAGTTGATACACTCCTTCAGTATTTAATTTATTTTAACAATCTCTGAGCACATTTGATTTATTTTTTTTCCTCTAGATTACTGGAAGTCATGTCTTCCACCAAAGCTGGCGCTCAAACTGCTTTTTGCTGAATGGCTGCAGAATTCTTCTCAGCCAATGTCTTATCCTCAACCATTTGTGGTTGATTTTTTTCAGGTTCTCTACATTTCTTCTTTGTTGGCATCCAGGCAGTGCACATACTAGTCAGTAAGTGAAATTTACTCAAAAAGAAATTTACAGGTTCTCTTTTCCAAGTTTCTGTTTTCACTCTGGGAGAGCTGAAATTAAGCTGTTACTGACTCAGCAGCCATCTTGGAAGTCCCTAATATAAGCAGTTTTAGATAAATCACTGCAGGGCCTCTGCCTTATAGGTAGAAAACATATACTTGTGGATTTTCTGGGAGCAGACAGTTGACTGTCTAGTGAATAGCACTCTGCCTGTGATAATTTATGGTACTTTTGCTGGGAAATATACATTTCATTCTGTTCCCATTAAAATGTCTCTCTCATTTTTAAGATTCAAAAAAGTCAAGTCTTCTGGGAGGAATTTTGAAACATTCCTCAGAATCAGAATTCTCAACCTGAGTAGAAATCCCTGAAGCAGAAAAATTTCCATTTAATTCCTGCTTTTCTGACTGAAATTCAGTGTCAGAAAGAGGGAATTATTTAATTCCTGACAGAAGAGGAGTTAAAGTTAAATGCAAAAATTTATAGATTCATAGATTAGATTCATAGATTAGTACTAAGCTAACTGCCCCTGTGGGCCATTTTTTAAGCCTAGCCAATTACCCCATGTGAGACTTGAACCCTGCACCTTGTGTCTATAAGGTGAACACCTTAACCATTATGCCAACCCCCTCCCCTAAATTCTCTAGCAAACCCCAAAACAAATTTTTCCTGTCCAGAGAGACAGACAGGAGATACCAAGTATAACTTCTCATGGGGTACTCACTAAGACCACCCCAAGGCTGGCACACTTTCCCAGCTATGTGGTAGACCTTCACATTAGTGGTTCTCCCTTGCACACAGAGGAAATGTCTAGCTCCCTATCCTTAGAGACTTTATGTGCTACATCAAAGATGATGAGTGGTCCAAAGAACCAAGTCCAGCTACAGCAGTCAACTACTGACAGTTGAGGCAAAGGAGGAGTTGGCCTGACGCCTGAAGACTCACTACTAATTTTCTTTTTCTTGCAGATGGGAGAGGAAAGAAAGTACAGTTGTGCACATTTACCATAAATGTAAATGTTCGAGTGTATTCACTGTTGCAGTCATTACATTTGGGTTATCTGTTCACAGGTAGCCCTCAGTCGGCCTGATTATCAAAGTCTTGCGTCCTTCGTCAGTTGCTGTCTCATCTTCCATGACGTCAGGTAGTCAGGAGTATAAAGCATGCAGCCGACGCCATTATATCAGCTTTTCTTGCCCCAGATGTCAGGTGCCCCCCATAATAGGAAGCAATTATATATAAGGTTACACCTTCAACAAAAAGCAAATACACCAGAAAGCTTTAAGAATATTAAACAAAAAGGAGAGGTATAGACAATAGCAGTCAGGGGGCTGGAGGGAGGGTAACCAGGACTGCAACAGTGAATACAGTCGAACATCTACATTTATGGTAAGTGTATACAACTGTACTATGTTCTTTGTGTTTCACTGTTGCAGTCATTACATTTGGGTAGATTCCCAAAGCTAAGGAAGGGTGGAGGCAATTAGAGAGCATTAGGACCAGCTATTAGGCCCTGCAGGACTGCAGTGGCAAAACCAGCTCTGGATTTATAAAAAAATTGGCAAGTGGTAATGCTTGGTGAAGGTATGTACAGAACTCCAGGTAGCAGCTTCTAGGATGTCCCTGGTAGGGACACCTCTGAGAAAGTCTGTAGAGGTAGATGCAGCCCTGGTGGAATGTGGTCTTATCCCCTGTGGGGTAGGTTTTCCATGGTGCTTATAGCAGAAATGAATGCAATGGCCTATCCACTTCGAAATGGTTTGCTTTGAAATATCCTTCCCCTCTGCCCCTGCAGCAAATGCAACCAATAGTTGTTCAGGTTTCCTGAGAGGCTTAGTCCTGCCGAAGTAAAATCTAAGTTGTCTGTGCACGTCCAAGGAGTGCAGTATTCGTTCCCCTTTGTTCTGTGGATTAGAAAAGAAGGTTGGCAAATTAATGGACTGATTAAGGGCCACACTGCATACCACCTTGTGCATAAAGGAAGGATTGGTCCTGAGGGACACCCTGTCCGCATGAAAGATGATGAAAGGCTCCACTGCCATGAGGGCCTGTAATTCAGACACCCTTCTTGCTGAAGTGATGGCTAGAAGGAAGGCTGTTTTCCAAGAAAGGACTTTCAACTCTGCATTTGCAGCTGGCTCAAAGGGAGGTAGAGTGAGCTTTTCCAATACAAAGTAGGTCCCAGGCTGGAGTAGGGGCTCTCCTGGGTGGTCTTAAGTTTTTGGCCCCTCTGAGGGATTGCTTCAGCAGCGGATGAGAGAAGAGGGGTGGCTCTGTATTATAATGTGCTGAAATGGCCAAATCATGAATTTTAATGGAAGAAAAGGAAAGGCCCTTGTGAAGCATCTCAGTTAAGTATTGAAGAATGTGCAGTAAATTGGGCACAGTTGCGCCCATCCCCAGCGTTTGGCTCCAGGAACAGAATCTTTCCATTTTTCAGCATAGGAATTTGTAGTACTAGGCCTCCTTGCCTCCAAAATGACATCCATCACTTGCTTACTGAGGGATGGTAACAGAGCTCGGGTAATTAGCCAGGCTGCAAAGTTCAGGGTTTGAAGCTGGGGGTGCAGAATCTGGCCCTCCTGCTGGGACAGCAGGGAAGGAGTCTGAGGCAGGTGCCATGGTTCCAGTAGTGACACACTGCACAAGAGGGGGTACCAGTGTTGGCATGGCCAGTCTGGTGCAATGAGTATTGTCCTTGGTTTGTCCTGTTTGATCTTTAGTAGAACTTTGGAGAGGACAGGCAGAGGGGGAAAGGCATAAACTAACAGTTTTTTCCAGGTGAAGGACAGGGCATCCACTTTCCAGGCTTTTCTGTGGGGAGTCCTAGTGCAGAAATTGTCCAGTTGGTAGTTCTGGGGGGAGGCAAACAGGTCCATCTCTGGGCTCCCCCATTTGTTTCTCAAAATGTTGAATATCTTTGGTTCCAGTTTCCACTCGTTTGGGTCCATGAAATTTCTGCTTAGGTCATCTGCCAGTGTATTTAGCTTGCCTGGCAGGAATTGAGCTTATAGATGCACATGGTAGCTCAAGGCTCTGTTCCACAGAGCCATGGCTAGTCTGCAGAGAGGGTATGAGTGGGTTTCCCCACTGCTTGTTTATGTACTTCATAACAGTGGTGTTGTCAGTCTTTACCAATAACTGTCCTGGAAGAATGTGGTCCTTGAAGGCTGTCAGAGCATTCTGTACAGCTAACATTTTTTTTTTGATCGATATGCAGGTGCATTTGACTCTGGTTCCATTTGCCCTGAATGCACTGCCCTGCCAAGTGAGCTCCACATGTATAGTCTGATGCGTCTGCTGTTAGGGTTTGGGTGGCAGGGGGTACAGTGAATGGCAATCCCTTGTTGTGGTGGTAGGCCTCTACCCACCAAAGGAACTCTGCCTGTAGACAAGGGATGATAGGAATCATCGATTCTAGGTCCTGAGAATGTTGACACCATAGGCTTTTTAGAAACCATTGTAGTTTCCTCATATGCAGTCTTGCATATGGAATTAGAAGAATGCAAGAGGCCATGAACCCCAGGGCTTGCAGTATTTTCCTTGCAGATAGCTGGGTCTTTGTGGCCAGTAGTTTGAAGTAGGCTGTCAAATAAACTTGCTTCTAAGAAGGCATCATCTACAATGTCCAGTACAGGAGGGATAACTAAAGGCCTGTGCTGAGGTAGGAGTAAGAATTCCCTAAGCCTCTTTTTGGAGTCAGAGTAATCCTGGCTTTCCCAGAGGAAATGCTCCCTAAGAGTATGCAAGGTTTTGCCAAAAGAGAAATTCTCTGGAGGGGAAGCAGAGGGAATGGAGTCCTCTGCATCAGAATCCTCACAGGTAGATAAGGGCAATGCCTGGTCATCAGAGAAAACAGAAATTTCAGAATCCTGATCGGAAGAATCAGAAGGAAAATCAGTTCTAGGTCTCTTAAGGTCTTCAGCCATTCTTATTTGCTTTTTAGGCATAGGGGGCCTAACCATGCGGTCTGGGCATCTGTTTTCTAGGCGTGGATCGAGTTTTTGGCCTTGAAGAAGAAGATGGCATCGGTTTAATATGCAAGTCAGTAGGTCTGAATACACCCTCAGAAGCCAGTGCCTGCACAGCGGCTCCGGACCCTTTCAAGGTAGAGACATCCGCAGACTCCACAGTAGAAGAAGAATCTCACGGCATACCAGACTCTGAATGGGTCTCAGTAGAGGCCTGCGAATCTGAAGTAGTGGGTATCAGGGGCTGCAAAAGCGCCTGAGTACCGGCGAACTGACGATTAGCTTAACAGAAGCGTCGTTGGCAGTCTGTCTCTGTCTTTATCTTTGCGTTTTTTCAGAATGTTGGTAGTTGGGTGGCTTACCAAAGCCATTTCTGGATAATTGAACCAAGTACCAAAATATTTAGATGTGAAAATGAACAGACAACAAATAGTTTGAGGTTTGAATAAGGCACAAAACCGACAGCGAGGGACGTCGTGGTCTGGGCCTAACGAAGGAATGCACTACAAATGAAAATCTTTAGGAGGTATTTGCTTTCCACAAGAAATACAATTGTTAACTTTTACTGACATTGGTTTAGAGCAAGAAAAAGGATCCCCAACGGGGTACTTAGGTTTGTTGAAGACTTCAGATCTGTAACTCGAAAATGAAAATTTCAGGATTCGGACGATCGGCACTTGCAAACTGCTTCTGCTTCGGGCACCGCACAGCAAGGAAGACTGATGTAATGCCGTCGGCTGCATGCTTTATACTCCTAACTATCTGACGTCACGGAAGATGAGACAGCAACCGACGCAGGACCCAAGACTATGATAATCAGGCCGACTGAGGGTTAGCTGTAAGCAGATAACCCAAATGTAATGACATGCAACAGTGAAACACTAAGAACATCTACAACACCAGTAACTTCTCCACTGGTTCAGCTGAAAAAAAAAATCTGTAGACAGGTAGCAAATGAAGTCAGTAAAGTCTGTTACTTGAAAAAAGGTGATTTTGAGGTAAAACACACTGACAGCCCTCCAGAAGCACAAAGTCCTGTCCCAAACACATAAAACACTACATCAATATATGAAAGTAGCAGACTCCAAGCCAGACTGACTACCAGTCACAAGGGGAGTCCCATAGGGTTCGGTCCTGGGTCCTCTCCTGTTTGATATCTACTTCTGAAGTCTGGGCCAACACGAAGGGACGCTGGCTAACAAAGTTCACAGACAATTGCAAGTTAGGAGCTATTATTAACTCCCCAAGTGATGCTGACATCCTACAGAAAGGCCTCAATGAGACCAACAACTGGTGTCAGAACCATGGCCTTCAGCTCAATGCCAAAAAATGCATCGTCATCCCCCTTGGGAAAAACCCAGTTCCAATGAATTACCACATTGATGGTAGTCCACGGAACACAGTAGGTATAAGAGATCTGGGAACACAGGTTGACAGCAACCTCTCTTTTGACCACCACGTTGCCAAAAAATGCATCGTCATCCCCCTTGGGAAAAACCCAGTTCCAATGAATTACCACATTGATGGTAGTCCACGGAACACAGTAGGTATAAGAGATCTGGGAACACAGGTTGACAGCAACCTTTCTTTTGACCACCACGTTGCCACTGTGGTCAGAAAGTCCTTCTATGTGGCAGATCTCATTACTAAGGGTTTTGCATCCAGGAAGAAAGAGGTCACTGTCGCCCCTCTACTCTTCCCTCATTAGGCCAATCATAGAGTACAATGCCCCCATTTGGCATGCACCTCTCTAGACATCTGCAACAACTGGAGAGGCCGCAAAAGTACCTCACAAACAGGCTCCTAGGCCTTAAACCCTTGTCCTATATGGACAGACTAAAAAAAAACTCCATCTATTCTCTGTCTCATATTGCCTACTTAGAGGCGATCTCTGCGAGACTTACAAAGCCATGTCTGACCCAGCTCTGTTAGAAATGCTACATCTAAAGAAATCCCAATCCCTCCGTACCACATGCTCCAGAGACCTCAACCTCATTACCACAATCAACAGAACATGCTGGAGGGACAAGTTCATAACCCAGAGAATGCCCAGGCTATGGAATAGACTTCCCATACATGTCAAACAGAGCACCTCACTGGCCCTCTTCAAGAGGAATCTTGGTGTGTGGATGGGAAACAGATAATTCACCCCGGGGATCACTCCAGTGGCTTTACTCGACAGAGGCACTAGGAACTAAGGTCGGGTGGCACGTTGCCACGGTAATTCTATGGGCTAGGCTTGTAAAGACTCTGGGGCCATTAGCCTAGTACACAACTGTGAACCTATGAATAAAACTGTGTGTGCATATGTGTACATATATATATATATACACACATACATACACACACACATATATATATATATATATATACACACACACACACACACACACATATATATATATAAAATAAGTTATGTACTCAACTTAACGTTCCATATATGTTGTCCATTTTCACTCTTCAACAGCGGGTTTGGTTCAGACTCTGCCATTAATTTAGCTTGCGGCCACTAGAAAATCCACAAGCATCTCCCTTACTCATAATGCACTATCCCCTAACATACCTCAGATCTTGTTTGCCGGCTTACATAATCCAGGAAATATTATTATGATTATTATTATCCTGGTAGAACTAACTAATATCTGGAGCTCAATGTAAGAAACAGTGGTGTCCTTATAAGTTCTCTCTCTTCCAGAAATCATTAGTTAAAAAGGTATGGGGTTGGTGGGAGGGGAGTTAAGGAAGAATGAAAATGGACAACACAGATGGAACATTATGGTGAGTACATAATTTCTTTATCTGATGTTGTCAATTTTCATACATCCCTCAACAGTTGGGATGAAGTCCCCAGCTACCTGAAATCCCGAAATGACTCTAAGGAAAGGTATTCCTGACCACGCTTGAGTCAAAGGCTGCTCTTCCCCTAAAGACCAGATTTAGGTTTAATGAGTAATAAAGGGATGAGGATTAACCCAAGCTGCAGCTGCACATATGTCATCCATGGAATGTCTGGATAAAAACAATGGCGAAGTTGCCATGGATCTAGTTGAGCAGGCTCTTAAAGGGTTTGGTAATGAAATACCCAATTTATTGCAGACAAAAAGATATACAGTCTATAAGCCATCTTGCCAAAGTTATTTTTCTAACTGATTTACCTAATTTGACATCTGCAAACGAGATAATCAGATTTTCTAAATTCTTTTTTCCTATATAAGTAGAAACATAACAGTCTATGAACATATAACAAGTGTAACATATACTGTCCTTTGTTTTCAAATTTTGGAAAGAAGACAGGCAGATTAATAGACTGCTTGATGCTGGATTCTGACACCACCTTAGGAAGGAAAGGAGGGTTGGTTTGTAATGTTATTCCTTCCCTATGAAAAATCAAGTAGAGAGATTTGGAGGACAATGCTTTAAGTTCAGAAATTCTAATTCCACTAAAAAGATAGTTTTCCAGATCAGAAATTTTGCTGCTGGTTCAAAGGGGGAATGAGTTAAAGTATTAACTTCAGGTCCCATGGTGGAGTACAGTCTTTATAAGATGGTTTCAACAGAAGAGTATCTGTCAAGAAGGTCTTACAAAGCTTAAAAGAAGCCAGGGAAAAATTTTCAAATCCAATATGGAAGTTAGAGATTGCTGCCAACTGAACTCTAATGGTTGAGGAGCTAGCTCCTCCAAATGTTAAAGGACACACACTGTACAGGGGCTGAAAAAGGGTCAAATACATTTCTGATGTACCCAAAAAACAAACCTGTTCCATTTACTTCAGTAAAGTTCCCTTGTAGAAGCTTTATGGGAAGATAAAAGTATATGATGGCCAGGGGAAGAGACCATAGCTTGTCTGGCTATTAAAGGAAGTGCAAAAAGAAAGCTGTCAGCTTTAGGTTTGAGATATCTGGGTGAATTGTGTCTGATGAGACAGGAGGTCTGGAATCGGATCCAGAATCCAAGGCTGGTAAACTAGATAAGGGTAAAGAAAGGGGAGCCAAATTTGTCGAGGCCAGTAAGTTGCAATGACGAGGACTCTGCTCTTCAACCTAGCTTTTTGCAAAACTTTGGGGATCAACACAATCAGGGAGTAAGCAGAGAGGAGACAGCAAGACCAATCGTGCAGCACAGCATCTCTCAGTGATTCTTCTGGTGAGGGGGCCAGAGCAAAGAAGCTTATGATGGTAAATCATTTCTGCCACTTTATCGTTGAGGGTCCACGCACGAGGTAGTAGAATGGACCTGCTCAGCTTGCCTGCTCTCACATAAGACTTCACTGGGATGTGCACTGCTATCAGAAAGCGTTTGAAAGAGATCAACCATTGCCACACACTGACAGCTTCACGGCACAAGGGATAAGATCTGGTTCCTCCTTGTTAATGTACCAGACTGCTGCCATTGTCCATCTGAATCACTATTGTTCCTGAAGGAAGGGAGACTTGAAATGCTTGCAATGTTAAGAGCACTGCTCTCATTTCTAAGACACTGATATGCATTGCTGGCCTCTTTGAAGGGCCAAGTGCCTTGGACGGTTTCCTTCAGGAACACCCCCACCCACCCAAACTGGGAAGCGTCAGTAGTTACTATGGCCTTGGGTTAAGGGAAAATGAAGGGATGGTCTTGGAGTACCAGATCTGATCGAATCCACCACCAATAGTATCTTTTGCATGCCTGGATAATCTGGGCGGACATGTGATGATAAAGAACTAACATCCACTGAAGAATTCTTAGATGAAATCTTGCTAAGGGAACTAGAACTATAGCCACAGACATTGATCCCAAGGCTTGTAGTATCAATCAGGCTGAGACTGTGGAATTGTAAATTATCTTTCTGACCTGGAATCTGATAGTCTGTTCTCTTGAGAGAGGAAGCAAAGCTGTCACTGATACTGTTAAAATTGCTGCTATGAACTCCAATGTCTGACATGGTTCTAACTAAGATTTGTTGTAATTTATGGTGATCCCCAGACGGCACCAAGTCTGGAGTACATGGCCTCAGGCTTCTTCCAGTAGATGCCAGGTTGGGGAGGTAATGACCCAGTCATCTGGTCTCAAGTGAGCTACTACTACTGTCATGCATTTGGTGAACAGCCTGAGGTCTGTAGTGAGGCTAAAGGGCATTGCTCTGAACTGGTAATGACTGGCTCCCAGCCAGAAGTGTAAATACCTTCTGGATTGTAGGTTCATTTGTATGTGACAGTACACCTCCTGAAGGTCTAACTGAGCACATACAGTCATTCTTCCATAAAAAGGGCAGAATGACCATCCAGAACTTGGTATGCTGAACTGATTTGTTCAGATTGCCGAGATCCAAAATCGGTCTTCAGCCCCATTTTCTTTGGCACCAAAAAGAATGTTGAGTAAATTCCAGAGTATATCTGGTCTGGTGGGACCTCTTGGATGACTCTTTCTAGCAGCTTTTGAATTTATAGTGCTGCTGCTTTCCTCTGACTGGGTGGAACACTGGGAAATTTGAAAACAGGTGGAGGTGGTAGGGAAAAATGAATTCCATAACCTCTGGAAATAATCCTCTGTACTCACATATTTTTTTTAAAGACTAGCCAGGCTCTCTGGTGCAGAGATAAATAAACCCCAACTGCCTCCAGAGGGGGATAATAGGGCTATCTTTCAGAAGCACTAGTAGGGTTCATGTCAGAGATGGAATGTCTAGACCTTTGGTTCTGTGGGCCTCCTCTGCTCCATGGGCAGTGTCCTGTATTTGAGTTCCCCCCTCTGCCTCTGGAGGAAATACCTCTACGTGGATCTTGGAAGCGACCCTGGGACTTCTTGAACCACATGCCTTTGAGGGACTGAAAAACATATATATATATATATATATATATATATATATATATATATATATATATATAATCCCACAATGAAGCTAGTACTCGTACAAACGTCAAGGTGTGCAAGCAAGAATCCAACATACAACAAAACTATAATTCCAGCACAGCTAATTATGAATATAAATAAAATTCAAAGGCAGAGAGATTACACAAATTACTTGATTGGCTTGCAGACGGGAGTCATGTTTTTCTCATTGTCTGCAAGTCAATAAAGTAATTTTGGCAATCTCTCTGCCTTTGAATTTTATTTATAATCATAACTGGCTGTGCTGGAATTAAGTTTTGTTGTTTTATATATATATATATATATATATATATATATATACACACACACAAAAAAAATATATACCAATGATATTTAAGGATACACAAAGTATAAGTAAGGGGAAAGGAAAAGAAAATTACCAACTACGGAAAGGAGAAATACACAAAACAGAGAAGGAAAGGGAGGTAAAAATACAAGAGACAGCAAAAAAAGAAAAAAAAAAAGTTATGTACTCACTATAACTTTCCATCTGAGTTGTTGCTTTTCATTTGTCTTCAACCTGTGGGAACTCTGATCTGGCATGGATCTGGCTTGGTCACATTTTCTAGCATCATATCTGAGCTCCAAGCTCCTAACCTATCTATAATGCCTGTCTTCCATCTCCCCTCAGATCAAGTTTACTGACAACCAGAAAACCCTGACCTAACCAAGAGCCTAACACCTTGATATTAGTATCTTGAAAGCACTATAGGAAAGAAAAACGCTTGCCAAAGTAAGGGCTATGTCTCATCAACCCAGTGCACCACATAGCCCGCAAAAGACAGTGGGGAGGGAACAGTGGGGAGGGATGGTAGAATACCAATTAAAAGCAACAACTCAGATGCAACGTCATGGTTATTACATAACTTCTTTATCTGAAGTAGTTGTTTTCATTTGCTCTTCAACTGTGGGACAGAGTCCCCAGCTACTACAAGACCCTGGGCGGTCTTCATGGAAGGATATTCCGAAGCATGGTGGAGCCAAATAATGCCCTGCCTCTGGACAGGAGATCCAACTTATAGTGGGAAATAAACATGTGCAAAGATGCCCAAGTAGCTGTAGAACAAATGTCATCCAAGGAAACCCTAGACCAAAAGGCTGCTGAAATAGCCATAGACCTAGTAGAATACGCCTTAATTTGATCTGGTGGAGATCAACTTTTGGCTGTATACGCCTGAACTATGCACAGAGATCCAACGAGTAATAGTAACCTTTAACACTGGTTTCCCTAAGCAAGGCTTAAAAAAGGAAACAAAAAGTTGATCTGACTTGCTTAAGGACTCTGTTCTATGCAAATAAAAGCGCAACTGCCTATGAACGTCAAGCAAATACAATTTATACTCTCCCTTACTATGGAAGTTGGGGAAGAAAACAGGGAGATTGATAAGTAATTAATGTTGAATTCCGAAGTCACTTTTGGGAGAAAGGAAGGGTTCATGCATAAGGACATCCTATCTTTATGGAACACCAGATAAGGATGCTTAACAGATAAGGCCTGAATCGCAGACACTCTCTTGGCCGAGGAAATAGCAACCAGAAAAGTTGTCTTCCAAGACAGAAATTGCAAATCCACTGTAGTTGCAGGTTCAAAGGGAGAAGAAACCAAGGCTTGTAGAACTACAGTAAGATCCCAAGGTGGCGTAGGTTCCTTGATTTGGGGACAAAGTAAAAAGATACCTTTCAAAAAGGCTTTACAAAGCCTGGAAGAAGCTAGGGAAGTCGAATTGTCTCCTATATGAAAATTTGAGATCGATGCCAGCTGAACCTTAACCATAGAAAAGCTGGCACCCTGATGAAAAATATCTGCCAAAAATGCCAGGATGAAAGGAAGTGAAGCAGTGAAAGGATCCAAATCATGCTGAGATGCCCATATTGAAAAACATTTACTTACTGGAGTACACGTTCCTAGTGGAGGATTTGAGAGTCGCTACCAAAATCTTCTTAACCAGAGAAAACAGCCTGGGAGTCCTAGCTATCAATGGAATTGGAGCAACCAAGCTTTAAGCTTCAGACTGAATAGATCTGGGTGTGGGATCCCTGAGGGATGTGAGATCAGATCTGAAACCGGATCTAATGTCCAAGGAGGACACACTACATGAGACCACAGAGAGGGGAACCATACTTGGCGAGGCTAGAAGGGAGCAATGAGGATCACTAAGCTCTCCAAGTGTTGAGCTTTCTGAATGAACTTCAGGACCGGGGGAAGTAGAGGATAAGCATACAGAAGACCAAGCATAAACCAGAACATCTCGGGGGACTCCCCCAGAGGGGGGTTCAGAGCAAAATACTCACTGCACTTCACACTGGAAGGAGAGGCAAAGAGATTGCAGCAAGGTTGATCCCACTTTAGGAAGATCTGTTCTGCTACTGAAGGATTCAGAGACCACTCATGAGATTCTGGGACTGGGCGATCTCCAGCTGCTGAGCCTGTCTGCCAGAATGTTAGCCCTCCCCAAGATGTGCGTTGCCATCAGAAAACAGCTGGAGATCACCCAGTCCCAGAATCTCATGGCTTCGCAACAAAGGGAATAAGACATGGTTCCCCCCTGTTTGATGTACCAGACTACAGACATGTCTGTCTGGATAGCAATCATCCCTAGGGGAAGATGGGAATGAAGAGTTTGCAACACCAGTAGCACCGTCCTCATCTCCAGGATGCTGATATGCAGTTTGGTCTCAAGGGAAGGCCATGTGCCTTAGTCTGTCCTTCCCATGCAATGCCCCCCCACCCAAGTAGGGTGGCGTCCATGATCATCTGGTCCGAGAGGATAAAGGGACGATGGCAGAAGATCCAGGGATTGAAGCCACCAGATAAGCGTATCCCTGCAGGCTAAAGACGTACAAACTGGTTGGGACTATGGTAGATCTAGTAAGGTTCACTGCACCACTAGGTTCCATTGAAGAAAGCTCGTATGCAGATGAGCCATGGGGATGAGAGTGATTATGGCCGCCATGGACCCCAATACCCGACGAACTGATTCTGCAGGGGAATATTGGATCTGAACAATGCACAACACATGATATCTGAGGGACTGAAGTCTGTCCGGGGTCAGAAAAACCTTGGTCTGAATGGTGTCTAACCGAGCTCCAATAAAGTCTAGAGTTTGAACCAGATCCAATAGGAATTTCTTGAGATTTATGGTTATGCCCAACTGATGGGTGGTTTGGAGAAGGAGATCCCTGGCTTGGTAGAGGTGATGCCTGGTGGGTGTGGAGAAAAGCCAATCGTCCACGTAAGGGAAGACCTGGAACCCCTGTAGCCGCAGGTGAGCTGCCACCACTGCCATCACTTTGGTAAACACCCTGAAAGCGGAGGAACCTCCGAGTGCACCTGTCCCATTTTGATGTGATAGTATGCATCCTGGAGGTGCACTGAGCACATCATCATTTTTCTTCAGAAAGGGCAGAACAGATTGGAGAGTGACCATCCGGAATTTTGTCTTGGCAACAGACACATTTAGGGTTGAAAGATCCAGAACAGGTCTCAAGTCCCCCGTCTTCTTTGGCACTAAACAAAACCTGGAATAGATGCTTAATCCGGACTGGCTGGGGGGGGGGGGGACAGGCTGGATAACTCCTTTTTCTAGCAGCTTGGAAATTTCCAGTGCAGCTTCCTCCCTTTGCACAGGTGGAACATCCGGGAGGTGCTAGCTTAGCAATGGCATTTGAATGAAATGGATTGAGCATCCTTTGTATATGATTTGCAACACCAAATGATAACCTGCAACTGACTCACAGGCTATTGGATGTAGGGAGATAAGTCCCCAGAATGCCTCCAGAGATGAGCAGTCGGGCAACCCTTCAGGGCTGCTGCGCAAGTCTGTCTGAGAATGAATCCCAAGACCCACTGGTTTCACAGACCCCCCCCCCCAGGAGGGCAGCGTCTGTCATATCCCCCTATGCCTCTGGGTGAGGGCGAATCCTGAACATCACGGGAATAGCCCTGAGGCTTCCAGAACCACATCTTCTTTGCCCCTCACTGATTCTGGGAAAAGGCTCGTTGAGGGGTTGAGAAGCAGATCCTGATGGCAGACAGGGTCTTTCTCGTTCTGGACCAATGTGTCTCTTACAGCCTTTCTAAAAGAGTGGAACCATCATACGGGGCATTAGTGAAAGAAGGTTTGAAGGAGAACTCATAAAGCCGGAGCCAGGAGTGATGCCTGATGGCAACACCTGTATGAGCCGCTTTAGTGACATCTTCAGTAGCATGGGACAGGAGTCGCATGGAGGTGTTGAAAACAGTAGTGAGGGTGGCCATATGGGAGGAGAACAACTTCTGCTCCTCCACTGACATGGACCCTGGAGCAGACTCAGCGACTTCCTTGACCAGGTCTCTCTGAAATCTGATCACATGTGCCACACAGTTCAGCGCATGTACCACGAACGTGGCTGAAATGTAGACCCAGTTTCCAAAACGGTCCATGGCCTGGGACTCAGTTCAGTAGATGGACCGTACAACACTCCTGAGCAAGCTCTTTCTTGGTGGCTACTGCCACCACCATGGCATCAACCAGGGACCACTTAGCTCAGTGTTGCTTATCTGACAGTGCACTCAAAATACTATCAGTGAGCTTAGGAATGGGCTCCACCGTGTCTGGCTCCTTCGATGCCAAAGATGTAACTAAATCCACAAGTGGATGCACAGGAGGGTACACCCAGGAGGTAGAGGGTTCTGGGCCAAAAACACAGACTCATCTGGGTTCAGTTTTTGGACAGACCACCCCAAACTTGCAAAGGATTTCCATGATGTCTCCAAAGGACACATCTTCCAGGGGGTGTCTGAGGGGAGCCCTCCTCTTCCTCTAAATTACTGTCTTCTGTGAGGAACTCTGGTGGGAAGTCCAAGTGCCTCCTTTTACACACGTTTCCGAGTAGGCTCCTTGGGGGGGGGGGGCTCTCTGAGGAAGACTCAAACTTCTGTCTATTCCCATGAGGGAACTCTCTGGGGTGGAGGCACAAACGGCTGTCCATGAGGGGGGCAAGATGGCAGAATTCAGACTAGAAAAAGAGGGAGCGTCAAGGGTCTCGATGGTACCATGAGGCCTCTCCACCACATCAAAAGAGGAAATGAATCCTAGAAATTGGGGCACAGATTGGGTCTGGAACCCACTACATCAATACAGAAAGCCCCAGAGCTGACACCAGCATCTCGGATCAGGCACCGAGCTAGACGGAGCTAAACTGCTCATGGCAATGGTCGGCGTCGTTATAGTTCACCTACCAGTTTAACAGAGTCAACGATATTCCAGACTTTCTCAGCCTTTTCTTGCAAAGCCACATTTCACATGTCTATTCATATATCCAGTGGCACTGATGCTTCGTAGTCTCCAATTTATTCACTAATTTCAGTGTTACTAGTCTTTGTCCTGATGTCATGGATTCTCCTGGAAAACAAAATTATCTGAAGACAGCTGGATATAGAGCAGCTTGAACATACCAGCTGACATTTCCTGACAGCTGGGATAAACTTGCTACTCTTCTTCCTGGTGGACAGTGAATAATCACTTTCTAAAAATACTCTGCTGTCCCCAATTTTAACACTTTTCCCTTCTGCCATAGTTTTGTCAGGAACAACTCTCTCTGCTCGTATGACTGAATTTTCACCAATATAGGTTTTGGCTGCATTCTCAAAGGCAGATTTGGAGCATACATATGATTCGCCTTTTGAATTAATAAATCCTGTTGTAAAACACCAGACCAGCTGCTTATTTACACTTTCAGCAATTAATGCACTTTGTTCCTTCTAGTTTCTCAGGTACAGCAGGAAATCTCATGATTTCCCTGTGTGATGCCTTCCAACTAAAGCAGCTCTTTGAGAAACTTCATGCTCAACCAACCTTTTATTCATTTGTGTCTCTGACTTTTGCAGTTTTATCAGTTCACCTGAATAGATATTTAAAGCCTCTTCTACCTTTTTCTATAGCCCTTTATTTGATTTGATACATTCCTTCAGTATTTCATTTACTTTAAACACCTCTGAGAGCATATGATTTATTTCTTCCTCTAAATTACTGGAAGTCATCTCTTTTACCATCTCAAACAAACTGCATTTTGCTGAACAGCTGTAACATTCTTCCCAGGCAGAGTTTTCTCTTATATTTTTCTGGTTGATTTTCTCTCAGGTTCTCAAATTCTTTTTTGCTGGTATTCAAGCAATGTAAAAACTAGCCAATAATCAGTGTTTTCCCAAAATGACAATTTCACTTGCACTTTTCTCCAAATGTCTGATTTCACAATGGGAATGCTCAGATCAGTGTATAGCCATCTTGGAAGCCTACAATACATATACTTTGACACAAAAATCAGTATTTATTTTATGCAACCTTTGCCTTCTTTATTTTATGACTAGTATGCTATTGTTTAACTTGTTGCTAAACAACCTGGGCCTGAGATTTGTATTAAATGGTGCCCTACACCAATAAACAAACAAAATAAACAAACCTTGGCTGGTATGCAAGATCAAAAAATAAGATAATTCCACAGTGAACTGAAAAGAAAGTGATATTTGACACTTCCTGTACTACCGTTATCAATACATTTGCATTTTTCTGGAAGGAGGTCAGGTGACCAGCAAATGATTATATAAAGCATTGGGTTCTTCTAATATGCATCTTGATAAAGCCTGGTATTAACCAGGCGAAAGCGCTTGTTCTGATTTGGATTGCGGTTCGTTTTTATTTTTGTCACGTCTATTAAAGACAGTTTTCAGTATACTTCGTTGGTCGGTGGTCTTTTACTGTGGAATTCTCTTATTTTTTGGTTTTGTGACTTACTGCACCTTTGCGTTTGGTATGTAAGATCACCATATAAAAAGATAACTGTGTGAGGCTATCATACAAAAAGTCAGTGTTTCTATGATATCTCTTCAGTTCTTCACTCTTCATGAAGATAAGGAACCTGACAACTGAACATTAATATAAAAAAAAAAATCTGTAATTAATAGTATCATAAAAGATTCTCAGGAATCCATGTACACCATTGCAGGGGATGGAGAATAGGCTTTTCTGATACAATTACCTTGCCTTAAAGGACCACTGTGGGCAAATGAAAAAAAACATATTTTTTTATCTTGCCATGAATTACAACACCTCTCAAAGCTGCCTGCAGCAAAATAAGGACTCATTCCAAATTTTATTTTATTTTTATCCTTGTCTGCGGGCAGATCCTGATTCTCTTGGAAAGCTAAATCTGGCCCATATGGACCAGTCACATAATGGGCCAGTGGGCCAGTAAAAAAAAAATGTAAGGGCATTCTTCTTTAGGAATGCTCTTTGTGTCTGGTCGCACAGAAACAGAAGTTGAAAACAAGTTGCAAACACCTGTTGTGCCTGTGCGAAAAATTGTTTACATCTTTGTCTTCCGCACAGTGGAATTTGAATTCCTGAAGACATATGGACTGCGGACCACAAACGCACAAGTGATAGGTGTGTGTTAAAACAAGTACGTAGGTAGGGGTGTGTGTGTGTGCATGTGTGTAAGAAGTAGGTAGGTAGGGGTGTGTGCGTGTAAGAAGTAGGCAGATATGTGTATGTTTAAGAGGGAGGCAAGTGTGTGTGTCTCATATTTTTAGTCTGCATCTCATAAAACTGTGTTCTGGCTTACCACAGTCTAATCATTGAGGACTAAAGTCAAAAATAATAGCAGACATTTGATCTTTAGACTTCATATCCTTCAGAAAATGCATGCTAATGCAAAACTTGCTTTATCAACTTCCTAAGTTTGTAAGAGAAATATTTAAAAGGGTGTCCCTATTTCTGGACATTACTTCCTCCCCATTATTTGTGGCTTTGTCCAGATTTCTTGCTCTAAGAGGTTAAGTAGTATTGGGGGTTAAGAGGGAGGCAGGTGTGTGTGTGTGTGTGTCATACCTCTCTACTGTACAGATTTTCACAGAATATCCAGGTTTTTGCCTTATAGTTTTGGTCTGTTCCTCAAAAAAATTGTGTTTTTTTTGGCAAATCTCTGGGATGATCAAAGGATTAAAGTCAATAAATAATGACATGCATTTGAGTTTCAGACATCATATCCTTCAGAAAATGCATTCCAACACAAATCATGTTATTCTAGCAACTTTCTAAGTTTATAAGATTAGTATTTAAAATGTGTCCCTAGTTTTGTGCCTTTGTCCTCCCCATTATGATATGGTTTGCCCAGATTTCTTGTGCCAGAAGGTTGAGCGGTATGGTATCACTATTGTGATATTGAATTTGACAGCAATATTAGAAGCACAACAGGTAGCATACTTGCCTTTTGATGCAGAAGGCTATGAGTTTTACTCCCACAGCATGTAGATGGATTGCTGATATTGTGCTGTACTTTAAGGGGGTGAGGGGGTGGGGGGGTGCTGCATTCCTGAGTATGCCCTCATTTAGGTGAGATGCCTAGTAACTATGAGCGTGTTTTCAGTTTACCATCGATTCCATATTGCAGTATATTACTAGCTTACCATTTTTTTAAAGGAACATAGGGAATTTATTCTTCAAGGGCAGCAGGCACTGAATTTGTAAATGAAACACTGAAATATAAAGTTGTTTGCTAGCAGCAACCTCTTTAGTAGTTCCAGATCTCTTTAGTGTGGAATTATTCAGATGACTGACTTCTGCAGAGATTGTGCATATTGACTGATATTGGTTGAGTGTAATGACAGAAGGTTGAGTGGCCTTTTATGGTTGAAATGTCCTGAAGTGGGCAGTTTTGTCATTATTGGTTCATATGTTTTGTTTCATTGCTCACTGGAAAAATGTTCGAAATGATAAATTTAACACACACTCTAATAAGCGGTACTGTATTATACAAGGGATATAATTTAATTACTATACATTACAATTTACAATCAGGAAGGTGAATCAAAAAACGTTTGCATGGTCCTTAAAATGTGCGCAAGGGGCTTATAATTTGAAAACAGTCCAAAGATAAACTTAATCCATCACTGGCCAGAAGCATTTTCTTTGAATGTGGGCTTCAATGCTGTTTCAATGAATGTTAGTTTCAAAGACAGACAAGTTTTAATGTAAAGTCTGTTTTGATTGTCAGACAGTATTACTTTGTTTAGCAATTGTCTATTAGTGTTTGTGCTATAAAATTTAAAATATATTTTTTTAATTAAATACAAATATCTGCAGTGGTTTGTGTGTTTTCAGGTCTATTGATGCCTTTCTTTTTTAATACAATATTCTGGCAGGGTTAACCAAGTACAAGGGAGGCAATGTGTTTTGGGGACGGGTTGATGACTGCTTCTAATATAATACACTGGCATGGTCAACCAGATACTAGTGGTCTGTGCGTTTTGGGGACTGTTAAATTTTTTTTAAATACAATATTCTGGCTAGGTTAACTAGATACTAGGGACTTGGGGGCTGTTGATGACTTTTTTAATATAATATCCTGGCAGGGTTAACAAATATTAAGGAGGCAGTGTGCTGTGGAGGCTGCTTGACTTTGGATGTCTTTTTTCTAATAAAATATCTTGGTAGGGGTCAAACAGATACTAGGCACGCATTGTGTTTTGGAAGCTACTTGTGGATGAATTTTTTTTTAACCTAATCTTTTTGCAGGGTCAATCAAGATAGATTAGGACGGTGTGTGAATGTTTTGTTGTTGAAACTCTAGCCTTGCATGACTAAAGTGTGTATGAGTGAACTGAAGTAAGATCAGCTAAAAGCTCTTGACTACACAATGCAAAGGAAATACAGTAATGTAATCACTGTCTTCTCATTACTGTAAACCTTGTAGGTTCAAAGCAGACACTGTGGGTAGGCAGTAGGGCTGGGGGCTATGACTAGTATGTGTGAATGAAATGACTGGCCTTATGTTGTACTTTTGACTTGCTTTCAAAAGTAATGTGCATCTGAGTGAAGTAAGACCAACCAAAAGCTATGAACTCTGGCTATTGTTTATGTGAAAAAAATACATATATTAATAACAGTGTTGTCTTTTAACCTCGCAAGATCAATCAAATACTGTGGGTGGTGTAGGTTGCAAGGATTGGTGCTGTGTGTGAATGAAGAAACTGGCCCTGCTGTTTACTACTGTTCTAGTTCCTGCTTTCCAAGACTGTAATAGTTGTCTGTATTATCAGGTGGATGCAATCTAATCATAAAATGAATGAGTCATTCTTAATGTACATTATTTCATATCTGTTCATGTGTATATTGAATGTTTCTTTAAAAATGTTTGCAATATGTTAGAGCTTTTCTCCCTGGCATACCTCTTAATTGTCCAGATTTTTGCATCATATTTTTGGTCTGTTCCTAAAATTTGTGGTATTCTGGCGAACTGCTGAGAACTAAAGTCACCAAACAGTGAAATACATTGGGTTTCAGACTTCATATGTTTCAGAAAATGCATTTTAACAGAAATCATGTTATTTTAGCAACTTTCTAAGTTCATAACAGCGATTTTTAAAATCTGTACCTATTTTTGGGCCTCTGTCCCCCTATATTTTAGGCTTTGTCCAGATTTTTAGTGGTAAGAGGTTGAGAGGTATGCTCCCTGGACATGTGCTGAAAAAAATATTTTTTGACTAAAAGCAGTTGGACAAACCTGAGTAAACAAAAGTAAAATAAATAAAATGAAATGTGTATGTGTGTAAGGTGAGCTGGCACACAAGTTGTGACTAACGTTTCTGTCAACTAAATAAAATGAATGCAGGTATGTTAATTTAATCCTGGCAGGGACAAAGCAGATACTTTTTTTGGTAATGGGAAGGTGGAGCCGTTTGTAAATGAAATGAGTCTACTGGCCCTGCTGTTTTACTGTTGTACTTCTGGCTTTGAAGATTAATGTGTATTTTGGTAAAGTCAGCTGTCATACAAGACTGTGTCAGCATCTCTCAGAACCACTGGCACATTAGGCATTGGAGTGCCCTTGAATTTTGACTAACAAAGATAGTACAGTGTGATTTCCAAATCTCCTTACTTTTCACTTGGCATTGTACAAAATGCAAATTACCTGATACAGTACAATGTATGTTTACAACATCATGTGTATTGGTAATAGTTTCTTGCTGCAAAGACCAACTAATTTTTTACTCTTCAGATATGTTTAGGTTTTGTGCTGTATTGCCTAAACAAAACATCTCATTAGCTCTGAAATGCAATTTAGTCTAGTATTTGGTAGACTATTCAGCAAGTGCAACAGTGATTGAGCAGTTATTTTATGTAAAAAGGTAAGCATGATCACTCGATTAGTGTTGATCCAGCTGTACCATAGCTCCGCCCTGTGAGATTAACCCCACTCCTTCCAGATTGGTCACAACCTTTCAGAGTTGACCCACCTATTCAGCTGCCAGAGTCTAATTCTTGTCCCAGTCTGCCCCTGATGAGAGCACAGATTGTAAGAATACGTAGCCCTACCATTTGTTGTCAGACTATCCTTCCATATGCTTAGAACGAAACACCTGAAAAACACTACCAAGCTTGAGAGTCTGCAGATCATGTGTCACTGACTGGTCTGCAGTGAGTTTTACAAATGTTCCTACTAATGTACTACACATACTCTGAAAAGAAGCTTGCAAAAGTGTCAACAAATAACTAAGATAAAAGACTTCCAACAAAGAGCAGTTTTTTAACTTTAAGTTCCTGGCCAAGATACTCCTCCCATCTCCCCTCCTTCAGTGAGCTAGAAATCTCACATTTCCAGCTTTGCTAGACTCAGTTAATTTGACATCAAACACAGCACAGCCTGGTGTGCCACTAAAACTGTCTCTTCACTTCTGAATAGCATTTCCCAAAAATTATTTTCAAAAAAAAAAAAGGGGGGGGGGGTTAAAAAGCACATATAACAAATCCAGAGTTTAGGCCACTCTATCCATTTCTTAAACTGTGCACAGCAAATCATTTGATTTGAATTGCAGTTTGGCTGCTCACATTATCTTTGCACCATTATTCAATTAAAGCATAACATGAACTATGGTATTTAATGCCAAGCTTTACACAACAATGAAACAGTTCTCGGTCTCTTCTGATGTGACTCAGTACTTTCTGTTACTATTGCTGTATGTAGTTTGTCTTTACTGTATACTTGTAGCATCTCTCTCATCCTCGCGGCAACAGACTCATGGCGAAAGCTTCCAAATCAGATTCTTTTGAAAATAGCATACTACTGATTTAGTAAGCTCAGAAAATATATGACTACATGAACTAGCATCCATTTTCTGAAGGAAAAAAAAAATCCGTCTTTAATTGCAACCAACGTCATTATTTGTTCATGAGAATCCAACACTGTTTTTAAAAAGCATTATGGATTATAGTATGTCAGAGCAAAAGTATAAGACAAAATTAGGGACACTTGTGGGATACGTTGATAAGTGATCCAAAACTACTACTCATCTGTTCTCTAGCATGTCTCAATCAAGCAATGATGAAATTGTTAGGGGCCACAATGAGCACAATTTTACTCAATCTCTCCTTTTGACAATGCAAAACATTCACACCACACTTACAAAGGCTCACCTCCACTCCCCACAAACAACCACCCACACAATACCAGTCAACTCTGAGGCTTTTCGACCTGTCTGCAAAACACTGCCATAATGGCTTTGGCAAACTAAAACGACTGATGGATGTCAGCTCAGGCCTCCCATCCCCACCTATTAGAGGCGGTCCACTGCACTTAGACAAGAGTCCTCCTCAGCAGGGCAGCAACCAGTTGACAGTACAGTCTGTACAGATTTGCTCCATACTTCTTTTACATCACACCGACACAAAACCATGGTCAACATGGGTAAATCTGTTTATTCAATGTCACTACAATTGTTTCCACACTCAGTATGACACCTCCAACCCATCATCATGTCATCAATTGTCACTCCACAGCTGCAAATCATGCTGTGCATTACACTTTGGCTGGCAGACAAACACACAAGCACATTCCAAGTGCTGGTCAACAGTGGGGCTTTGACTCTCTCCCCAATACAGTGCTGTAATGGCTAAGAGACACAAAACCTATTGGCAAATGTCAATTTAAGACACCCCACAGATGTTGCACCAAGCTCACTGCACTGGCACCACTTTTACCCACGTAAAGCTTCAAGCCAGGGTCAGTCCAGCTTTGCTCCACAGATCTGTTACTCGATATATGCATTAATTACACACACACACACACACACACACACACACACACACACACACACACACACACACACACACACACAAATCCAAAATGCCACATGACCATGATGCAGTGGCCAGATCTCTACAAAACAGTGGTGTATGGCTACTGTGTCCAA